>NW_026521976.1:0-48541 GCF_021234435.1 Artibeus jamaicensis | reverse complement strand
GATTTGGATATTGTGAGTATGTCAGCTATCTCCCACATGGTGAACATTGATTGTTCTCAAGTAATGTCTCCATTTGATTGCTATCAACTTCAACTGGTCTACATGACCATGGATCATTGTCCAGCAAGAAATCTCCAGCACAAAACATTGCAAATCATTTTTGACACATTTGATCAGTCATAGCACCTTCTGCACACACTGCATGTGGCAGACCCTGGCGAGTAGAGTCCGCCTGTTGTGGCTGACCACGAGAATCAACATACAGGCGACAACAACCCTGTGTGGAAGGAGAAAACAGGCACGACTACTCCCTTAAAGGGAGAGTGCCTATGGGTGCCTCAGCTACTCCCTCAAGAGGGGAGCACCCCAACCCTCGCCTAGACGGACTTTTATTGTTTTCCTGGGGTCTTATATCACAGAATGATTTATTATCTATTATATAGAATATCATTGTCTACATTTTAGGTGCAATCAAGAAAATGGAAATAACATGCAGAGGGGAATGGCAATGAGCTGATTAGCTCTGTCCTTGGGAAAATTCATACAGGCTTTGGATATTACCTTGAAGACAGACACTACACATTTGTTGTTTTAGACCAGGGTGAGGGAGTTTTAGCAAGAGCAAGCCATACCAATCTGTATGCATTTTGTAGGCCCGATTATCACGAGAAAACCCGGTTTGAAGGTCTGGCTCCTGCCCACTAGTTCACTTGTGTAGGTTTTCCATACAGAACTCAGTCACATTTCCCAGACTACAACAAACCAGTTTTTTACAATTACCCCCCTTTTTTTCTTTTTGTTAAGGCCCTTTTGGTGACACATCTCACAAGACTTGCTACTTGCTGGTCTCTTTTGTGACCCTTGACAAATAATTTGTAAATGCATTGTAACATACAAAACATTATTAAAATCAGTAAATAACCAGCGGCTCCAGTGATTTACAATCTTTGGTTGAGTCCATCAAACCAGTGTCTTGGATTTAATGAGCCAAAAAGAATTTCTTGCTTAGTTAAGCATTGAATGTCCTGCAACTGTTGTAACTCTAGTTTCAATTTATTGATTTGTCTCTTTAAATTAGTAAAAAAAAGCTCCTCTTCGGTGATGTTGAATATCACTCCAGGAATATTGGCTGGAGTTCCATCATAGTGGGGTGACACACAGTTTGGAGAAACCAGGATCACAGGTCAGCTATTGATGGGTCACTAGTGCATCCTGGCATTCACCGATCCAGTTGAGTGCTGATTTGACTGTAGAAAGTTGAGTCAGGATTTCTTGATCAACCTGGGCCTGTTGGAGCATTTCTAAAGTGGAATTAGTTAAGAGAATATCAACAGTATGAGCAGTTTGAACTGACCCAATGAGGGCAGCAGTTGCCATGGCCACAGTAGCCGTGAGAACTATAGCAGAAACAATAAATGCAATCAAAGTGCCAACAAACCCTCAGACTCTTAAAGAGGCCAGTGCATTGTTAGTGCTATTATGCCATGGGGATCTTCTCATTCTCTGGTTACATTAACTGGCACCCATATCTGAGTTTGTCTTCTGACAATATAAACTGTAGTGAGACTTAACTGAGTAATATTGACATGAGTAAGGCAGCTGGCATATATGGAGCCTGCAGGGACAGGCAGGGAATAAATTTTTGCTGATTCATTATAAAAGACTTGAGCTGTCCCTGGAGTTGCCAAAAACAAGTAAGGGTGAGAGGTTCAAACTGTGACCCAATCTTCTTTTAGACGGCCATTCTGATAGAGGCTTTAAAAATTTTCTTATACAGGCATTTTCTAGCAATAAAAGGCAAGCCCATTTTCCATGACTTGTAATGCCAAGGGCTAGTGTGGTTGGGAGAAACCATTTTGATTATAGGTGCCCTAGTACCAGGCCTCTCCCACCACATATTTGTATATGGGGTTTCAGGCAGAGCTGAAACTATTGTTGAGCCAAACTTAGCCGGTTCTTTCCAATTAGCTCCCCAGTTCTCCACTGTAAAAGGATTTTGAGGGAGAAAAGCAATAGTAGCATTTGGTCCTCTGCACAAAGACTCAGAGAACTGAGTCTTTGTGGTTTTTATCTAAAGTATAAGGTGGAACTGGAGGGGAATTGAGGGATGACAAACCCCTTCCTGGTACATAGACCAATTGCAGTTATCATAGAGAGCTCATAGTAATCACTGTACCGCTCCTTATTTGCAGCATAGAATTTTTCTCTAATAGGCAAGCACAAAGTGTCAGTAAGAACAGAAAACAAACTGGTGAGTATTCAGCAACATAAATAGTATCTCTTGGCACTGACATCCAGTGCTTATTTTCTTCTAATGGACCATCAGGGGGCATCCATACTCCTCCAGTCCACTGAGTGTTGTTAGTGGAAAAGAGAGGTTCATCATTCCACCAGGTATGCAACTTAAATACCAGCGGGTCAATAATATGAGCCCAATAAATATGACAGGAATTACTTTTAGTAGTTAGGTCTTGCTCCCCTAGGCAGAGTATAATGGCAATTAAAAGGAAAGTTTTAGCTGAATTGGCTAAGAACACTGCTAAGTAAGCAATAAACCTACTTTCTGGGGTGTCTTCCACCTTAGTTTCAACAAGAATGTTCTCAGCTTGAGTATTAAGAGTCTTGATGTCCCCCCATGTGGTGGGGGCACGTCTCAGAGGAACATTATGAGGCATTGAAAGATTATTACTCTCTACCAGAGGCATCTGAGCCTCAGTCCCCATTATTGAGGTGGTCTGCATCCCCCTTTGTTGGTGAATGGAAACCTGTGTGCAACGTTGTGGGTGTCTGTGTTCCTTCTGGTTGTTCAGTGTCAGCTGGGCCATCTGGTCTGTCAGTTGATCAACTTTCATCTCTAGGTGGTAGAGCTTGATTTCAGTTTTGTTCATGATAAGGCTTCACCCTTTAAGCTGGAAGCCAGACAGGACCTGTAGGGATGGAAACACATGCATGCCCTCTTCCCCATGTTAAGAGGTCTACAGGACCCTGCCAAGTACCATCTCCCAGAGGATCTCTATAGAGAACTTGAGGATAAGATGACTTTGGTTCTTTCTTCTGAAAATGTGTCTCAATTGGAGTACAGAGTGATTCATCACATAGCTTACATAGTGAAATTTTGTGGGGTACACTCCTGACTCCCCCTTTTTTGTTTTTTAAGAAGATTTTTTAAAGTATGATGGACCCGTTCAACCATTGCCTAACTGAGTGGATTATGAGGTATTCCTGTTTTATGTTGGATATTCCAACACTGAAGGAAAGCTTCAGTAGAAAGGGCAAGATATCTTGGGCCATTATCAGTTTTAATTTGCTGAGGCCATCCTAAATGACTGAGGGGTTCAAGCCAATGGGCTTGTATATTTTTAGCAGATTCTCCTGTTAAAGCAGATGCATGTAGGGCACCAGAGTGAGTATCAATAGAAATGTGAATGTATTTGAATTTTCTAAAGGAAACATAATGAGTGACACCTACTTGCCAAGTCATTTGAGAACTTAGTCCTTGAGGGTTAACGCCTGTGGATGGAGGTGCCTTAGTAAGGGTTTGCCAGTCAGGGCATTCTTTAATAATTTGCTTAGCTTGGGAATGGGGAATATTAAATTGTCTTTGAAGTGCCTGGCTGTTTTGATGAAAAAACTGGTGAGAAGCTACTGCATCTACCTTATTGTTACCATGCACTAAGGGGCCAGGGAGGCCTGAGTGAGATCAAATATGAGTTATGAAGAGGGGGTGTTCTCGTTTGTCAAGGGGAGACTGTAAAGTCAGAAATAAGTTAAGCAGATTTGAGTCAATTGAAGTTTTAATTAATGCCTGATCTAAATGTTGGATAGTATAGACAGTATATCCAGAGTCACAAACTATATTTAAAGCTTCTTTAGGCCATTGCCACAGGGCCATAATTTCAGCAAAAAGTTCAGCCCTCTCAGTAGAGGAATGTCCTGTTGGTGAAAACCATCAGGGAGGGCTGCCTGGTATCCAGGGTACCTTAAATTCACTTATGGGTTTCAGATCTTTCCCACACATCTAAGAATGCAAGGGGCCGCTGGAAGCACCAGGTGACCAACCTTTATATCGGGCTCCCTGACCAAGAAAAGAGTTAAATTACTGTGGTTGGAATTCCCTATGAGGCCCCTGCACATATCAGGGATTGACCCCAGACACCTCCCCAAGGCCCCTACTCTGTAGGAACACCTGAGATCTCAAGCCAGAGGGACAAATGCCTCTTATCTTCGGTGTTCCAGCAGGAAGCTGAGACACTCATAAACAACCTGTTAACTAACTCTGAGTTCTCAAAGCAATCTTCTTAGTGCAGTTGAAACTGAAACACTCATTTACTATCTGCTTTTCTGTTTACAAGCAGGTGGAGGGAAAGGGCAGCATGAAAAGGGCTACAAAAAGCAGCTTTTAAAGAAAGAATGCGCACAGGTGCTTGTAAAAAAAAAAAAAAGCTAATTGGAAGGAAAGTTCATTGCTTTCTCTCTCCCAAGCCTAAAACCTGATTGGTGGTTGTGCCACAGGGATGGGGTAGTGATTGTCTTTTACAGTGTGCCTCTCGTTGCGTGTGCTTTTGCTTACAGTTGGTTGGAACCTAGTGTCCTTTCCTGGCCCAAGTCCAATTCAGCCTATCACAGGTAAATTTGTTACAGCAAAGCACTCTTATGGCTTTTAGGCTTTTAAATGCTGAACATGTGCCAGCAGGGTGGGGCGATTGCCAGAGAGAGAGAAAGCAAGGCTTCTGCTTAGAAAAGAAAGTGCAGTCCCAAGAGAGGGCAACCTTGGATAGATACCTTTTTTCCCCTCAAATACAACACACCCTACATCCTCTGAAAAGCACTCGAGGTCCTCGGCTGTTACCTGTACTGTTGTGTGGGTTCCACCCACACTGGTGTGTTGACCACAACAGCTGATAGCCTTGGCTGATAGCCTTTGAGTCTCTGTTCCTGGGCGCCAGATGTGGTGGACGCTGGCCGGCAGAGTCCTCCTGTTGTGGCTGACAGGGAGAATCAATGCACAGGTGACAACAATCCTGTGGAGAAAAAGGGAACCAAACAACTACTCCCTCAAGGGGAGAGTGCCTATGGTGCCTCGGCCACTCTCTCAAGAGGGGAGCGCCCCGACCCTTGCCTAGACAGGCTTTTATTGTTTTCCTTGGGTCTTACATCAGAGAATGATTTATTATCTATTACATAGAATATTATTGTCTACATTTTAGGTACAATCAAGGAAATGGAAATAACAAACAGAGGGGAATGGCAATGAGCTGATTAGCTCTGTGCTTGGGAAAACTCATATAGGTTTTGGGTACTACCCTGATAATAGACTACACATTTGTTGTTTTAGACCAGGGTGATGGAGTTTTAGCAAGAGCAAGCCATAACAATCTGCATTTTCTAGGCCTCATTCCCATGGAAAAACCCAGTTTAAAGGTCTGTCTCCTGCCCACCAGTTGGCTTCTGTAGGTTTTCCATACAGAGCTCAGTCACATTTGCCAGACTAAAACAAACCTGTCCCCTACAGGGAATGGAGATAAAAGGGGGTAAGAATAGAGGATGCACCTCAGTCCTTCTGGTCACCTACACCTATCAAGGGCATGGAAGTTAACGCTGCCAATTTTTCATGCCCAGAGTCAATATGACTGATTCTATTATTTTCTGTGAATCCATCAGAGATGTTATTGGTGAACCCATGAACAATTTTAGCTCCCCTGGACTCTGAGCACTGAGAGTATAGCAATCACATTCTTGAGCCACTAGGTGGCGGTGACAATCTAGTCCATCTTTGGGGATAGTTAACCAAATCCCTTCTGGAACGTTCATTCATCAAGTGCCTGGAACATGAATCCACTTCCTCTGTTCTAGGTACCCTGTCCCATAGCCGCCTAATATGAGATCCTTGGTCCCCAGAATCCCCATTACTTCACAGCTCTCTCTTCCATCTCTGTTATTCATGTACCTTGTCATCAATTAGTGTCTAGCTCTTCATCAGATAGCAATTCATCAGCACAAGGCCTCGTCCACACTAATTGAGTATCTCTCCTTCTCTTTGGGGTTCTTCCCGTGGAACTTCAAACCTTCTTCAGTCTCTGCATCTTAAGAAGGCCCTCTCTGTACATTGCATCTCTCTCTAGCCATTGCCCTATTGCCCTATTTGAGACTTTCCTTCTAAACCTGATCAATGTATCCCAGCTATCTACTTAACTTTGATTCCACATAGACATCTCCAACTTTACTCACCCCAAACTGGATTTCACCCTCTCCAAAATCTTCCCTTCCAGGGTTCCACAGCTCAGCAAATGGAACCCCAACCATTATCTACTCCTACCAGAAATATGGGTTTATACTTAACACCTCTCTCTCTTCTAGCCCACCCACATATAAGTCATTATCAACTCCTATCAATTGGATGTATGAATGTGGGTAGAATGATTCTTGCTGCTCCACTTCCACTGCCACCATCCTAGGCCAAGCCACATCACTCTGGCCTGCACTATAGCAATTGCCTCTTCCTTGCCTTTTCCTACTCTTGAACCTCACCCATCAGGGATCTACTCAGCAGTCAGAAGGAATTGTATTTATTTGTTTTAAATTTATTTAATTGTCGTTCAAGTGCAGTTTTCTGTTTTTTACTCCCATCCCAACCCACCCCCACCAGTGCTCCCTACCTTACTCCCATTTCCACCCCCTTTAGTTTTTGTCCATATGTCCTTTATACTAGTTCCTGTAAATCCTTTCTCTTTCCCCCTGGAATTCCTTCCCCTCTCCCCTGTGGTCACTGTCAACCTGATCTCTATTACAGTGTCTTTGGTTATATTTTGCTTCCTTGTTTATTTTGTTGTTAGGTAACTGTTAAAGGTGAGATCATATGGTATTTGTCTTTCACTACCTGGCTTATTTCACTCAGAATAATGCTTTCCAGTTTCATCCATGCTGTTGCAAAGGGTAGGAGCTCTCAGAAGGACATTTTAAAATTACAACTATGTCCACATCACTGCTTTGCTTTATACCCCACTAACTAACTTTCCCTAGGAGGTAAAGTTCAGAGTTCTTATTGTACCTACAAGACTTGGCACAGTTTGCCTTCTGCCTATTTCTTTAGCTCACCCCTCCCTCTCCCTTTTTTAGAATGACATCAAACTGCTTTACATTCACCTCTTCAGACACTTCATTTTTTCTCAAGAGTTCCACCTTCTGCGGGTGGGACTAGCTAGCTTTTATCAGCCTTTAATGTTTGGTGAGGCCTTCCCTATTTTTCCCAGTGCCTTTTCTTCTCCTCCACTTACTCCATGCTTGATAAGGTCTTTTGTTATAAACCCAAGATATCTTGTTCTATCTCTTTACAACAGTAAGTACAATTATATTAGTGTTTTTATTATGTGTTTATTTGTTTAATACTTGTATCTCGACTAGGCTATCATACTTCTCTTTGTGTTCCCAGCACCTAATATAGTATCTGGAACATAGAAGTCACTCAACAAGTGTTGTTGAATAAAGATTAAATGGCTTGCTTTGCCTTTCTCAAACTGATCATTCTTCCTCGTACACACACAGCCCAACACACATACCCATGCACACACACTGGCTTTCTGTGGATTCTATACAAATAAGAAAGACTCATCCTTCAGTTCTTACTTCAAATATAACACCATCAATAAACCATAATAGAACACTGAAAGTTGACATTGATCCTAGTGTGAGAAAAGGACAGAATCAGCAAGTGTCTAGAGGGTAATGCTGATGAAAGCTGGAAGGGCTTGGAGGAGATTGTTGATGTAGGGCTGACAGACAGGAAATTGTTACTGGATGCTGGAGAAAATGGCACCAATATGATGTCTGGTTATCCATCAAAGTCATCACATGGAACAATGAGGAAAATAGAAACATACCAATAATGAATCAAATCTGACTGAGGAGGGTTCCAGGCAGAATATTAGAAGTGTTAACTGGTTTCTTTTAGCTGCATATAATAAAATACCAGGACCAAAAAATGAACTAGGGACCAAACTATTAAGGTTTTCAGCAGAATTTAGAGAAAATCTAAAGGAGCCAGATCTCTCTAGATTCAGAAATAAAACTTTTTTCAGTCTCTCCCAGCAAACAATTTTAAAAGAAAAAGATGGGCAAATATCAAATCCAGGGAGGTGTTTGTAAAACCCTTTGTCCAAACTTTTTCTCTGTTTGTTCGACAGAATGCCATAGAACTGACACTGTACAAGGTTATGAAATCAGGCCTTGAGTGACTGGTACCTTCCAGACTGTTCTCTCACTCCTGTGTGTCTCAGTGTGTGGAGGGAGGGTTGGGAAGGTCTTGGATCCCAACTCTCTGTTGATGCCTCTTCTCGAAGACTTCATGGGTCTTCAGGGAAGTTACTGACATGTAGAAGCAAGCTATTTGCCTGGAGGCCCAGTCAGAAGTCTCCTGGAGTGCTAATAAAGACAATGAAATAGTAAAGCCATGTTCATGAAGACAGTATAGTGCACGGGGGTTTAGTAGTTGGGGTTCTTTCAGTACTCTGTATGAAATTCATGTTAAAAGAGCTGTCAAATTAAGAACTGCACCAGAGAAAGTTAAACTGGCCAAGAGACTACTCAAGACTATTGCAGGGGACAAGATGGGCTGGGCTGGGAGTAAAAGACAGAAAATGTACTTGAACAACAATTAAAATTAATTAATTGATTGATTGATTTTTTTAAAAGACGATTACAATAGTGGGGAGAGACTGAATGCAAACCCTGCTGAAACAGAGGGCTGGCAAGATTTTGAGAGCTGGCATGAGAAAAATCTTGAGCCACCAATTTGCTAACCAATCTTCCGCAAAGGGAAGGGAAACCACCTCATATCTCCATAGCAGGAGGCAGCTTCAAGGCAGGAGCAAAGAATGAATTTGCATTTACCAGTTTTCTAAAGTGCTCTACAAAAAGTGAGGTCAGGACAGGAGCCTATAATCAGGAAAAACAGCTGTCTGAAGTTTACTCAAGTTGAGGGTACATCGAAGGCCATCCTGGTTGGAGTGTTCATGCTATTTAACTTGAAGACATTTTTCTGTTTCTGCATTATATCATCTGGTCTCTGCTTTGCTATTGTCCTTATTGGACAAGCTTTTGGTGGTGAACCAGGTGGTGTGCACTTTCAATTGGAAAATAAATGTAAATTTTCAGCCTACTGAACACATGCCTGAAGTAATGGCTTTTTAATGCGGTGCAGCCAAGGGTGGCACTAGTGCAAATGAGGATTTCTAATGGGGTCCAGAACTCAGGGTATCCAGGAAATATTAGAATGTGTGTGTGTGTGTGTGTGTGTGTGTGTGTGTGTGTACACAGACATACAGGATGTTCTCATCCCCACAAGTCTGAACTGGGGGATGGGACACATGGAGCAGGGACACTGAGAGTTGTTTTGAATAACAGCAGTTTTGCAGATTACCTCTAGGAAACTCATTTAACCTATCTATAATCTTTAACTGATTTCATAAATATGTTAAATAGCTGTGGTCAAGCTTTGAGCCAGGGGGATGGGAGTGACTTCAACCCATGATGCAATTGGAAGGCAACTCCCCCTGGTTACAGTGCCTGCATGAAAGCTTGGAGATGATTGGCTCTGTGCCAAAGGGCCAAGTCTGCCCAGACTTACTATGGCAACCCAGTAAAGCAGGAAGAATATGGAAATGCTGGCAAGTGTAACTGATTGTAGGAGGAGTCAGAAATGGGCCTGCAGAGGAAGACTGGTGCTGGAATTTGAACCCAGAATTACAGCCATTTGGGGCTTTTGGGACCATGTGGCTTTGGCAAAAGTTGAGACCAAGCAGCTTTAGGGTGTGCCCTTTTTGCCATGCGGCTTAGGAAACAGGAAAGACTTTACCTAGAAGTAAAGGGGTGAAAGGATTCTTGCTGGTGGGCCCTGAAAAGGAGCCACACGGTTTTTGATTAACCAGAGAACATGGTGGCGACACAGTGGATGGTGCCAGAACCAAGAAGCTGCAGGAACCACAAACTTCTACTTCTTTTCCTGAGATACGGTGCCCCCGACTGGGCAGAGAGGAGAAGGGTGGACTGCGAGTTTGTGGGTATTCTAAAGGACATTAGTGTTTGTAATGAAGACATTAAGTCATTACTCTAAGTCTGTATAACTTTTTAAATAAATAATTCCTTTTCTTGTCAGGAATCTCTGGCACTGAGGGACATTTTGCCCTGTGGCAGGCAAGGCAGACGTCCCTGAGCACAACAGTGGGTCTATTCAGTAATAGTGTATCATTCACCATCCTCCCCCAAACCCCAGGTCTGTTCTGTAACAGCTTCACTTAATTCTGATCTGTTCTGGAGGCACTTTTTAAAAAAAATATATTTTATTGACTATGCTATTACTGTTCTCCTATTTTCCCTTCTTTATTTCCCTCCAACCTCCAAATGACCTCTCACCAGCTTTCCCCACCTTTAGTTCAAGTCCATGGCTCCTACATATAAGTTCTTTGGCTTCTACATTTCCTATACTATTCTTAACGTCCCCCTGTGATTGTCTACCTACCATTTATACTACTTATTCTCTGTACCTTTCACCCTCTCTCTCTCTCCCACTCCCCTGCTGCTCTGGAGGCTCTTAATCTTGAAAAGATATGAAAGTGCAGTAATAGGTAATGAGAGCATAGCCTCTGGAAAAGTGAGGGTAGGTGAGATTACCCTGATCTCATTAGATAGCTTCGCTACTAGGGACAAGCACACCCTGTTTGATCTTAAGTCCACTGAGTTGATACTGAATAAAAAGCAGGAAAATTTAGAGAAGGAATTAAGTGGTAAGAGTTTGTGGATGTGCCTTCCAGGACACTGCCAGGACTCTGATTGCTACAGGTGTCTACTTCTGGATCAGTCACCTATGATGGACAATGGAATTGAGGTAGAGGGTATATATAAAACCCACTCCAGTATGTGTTGGGGCTCTCCTGAAGAAGGGGTAATGGTAACACCATTACCACTGGTGTTACCAATGAAGCTGGTTATTTTAAATTATTAAAAGAATTATTTTAAATTCACCTGAGGATTATAGGCATTCCATGATGTCACAATAATTGTGCTAGAAACAATAATGACAAACAGGTTTGAATAAACTTTTAAAAAGGTTTTGTTTATGTTTTTAGAGAGAGAGGAAGGGAGGGAGAAAGAGAGGGAGAGAGACATCGATCCTGTTGCCTCTCGCATACCCCTAACCAAGGACAGCCCAAGACCCAGGCATGTGCCCCAGCCAGGAATCTTAAAAACCACCTTTCACTTTGCTGGATGATACCCAACAAACTGATCCACACCAGTCAGGCCTGAATAAACTTCTTCTCTGGTAGAAAAAGAATTGAATTTTCCAATTGAAAGAACTCACATTCTAGGCAAAAATCAGTGAGTAAATATCAAAACCTAGATTCCTTATATTCTCAGGGAGGAAAAGGTGAATAATAAGAAAAAGTACACTGCTTAGGACAAACACACTCTTTTAAATTCACAACAAACAAAAAACCATATCAATTGTAGCAGTTAGGATCCTTTAGTTGCAAGTGGCAGAGAACACATCCACATTGACTTACACAAAAATAATACAAAATCACATAAAAGAAGGACTTCAGGTTGATGGTAGTTCCAAATGCATCATGATGCAAGGGCTCAAACCAGGGCTTGATTTGGGGGAAAGAAACAAATACTATCCAAGTCTGAACACAAAGTCTTTATTCAGAATGGGTATGAAAAGAGAGTCAGTCACTCTCACTTGGGTCTAGTTCAAAGGCAAGCTGAAGAGTGGGAAAAAGGAAAGATGACAAGTATGTTTTGTTTGGAGACTGATGGCATGAGAAAGCTGGAGGTGGCTGACTAGAAGTGGGCATCTTATGGGATTGGTCTGGGGATCATACACAGTTTTCTCTGGTTTTTCTGAGTTGGAGTAGGAATGATAATAAATAGGGAAATGGCACTCGCTGATCAAAAATTAGGGAAACTGGCAGTCATTGACCAAGTTCTGACTGTTCTGAGCTGATTGCTATAGTGGGTGTAGGTCAGAGCTCTGTTGTCCTATATGGTCTGGCCATTGTATATTCAGTTTCTCTGTTTATTTATAATTATTGACTCTAATTCATTGTATTCTCACTCCATTCTGCATGTTTTATCCTGGTGGTTTTAAAAATTGCTCCATCAGCATTAGGGTTTAGATCCTTTCTCAACTGAGTTCATCAGAGAAGAACATGACTGTCTTTTTCTAGAATTTCTGCAACAGCATGAAATTGGCCTTTGTATTTCATTGGCTCTGACTGCATCATATTCCACACTTGAGCCAACCACAGTGGTGGGCAAGTAGAAATCAGGAGCAGCAAGCATTTAGCTGAGTGTAGGGGGGAAATAAATCCCCAAACAAGATTTGTGGCTATTATGGTTTGAATGTTAGGGTCATATCCAATAAATTGTTATTGCAGAAATAAATGAATAATAGTGAATCCAGCCTCACTCTGCTAAACACCAAACCTCAGAATACAATTACAATATTTTCAGACCCTTAAAGAAAACTGTCATCAAAAGTAGGGTCACTAGGACATGTTGTCATATATGTGTGAAGGCAACAAAACCAAATTCTGCTGTGCAATTACTTCTCAGATTAGCTCACACTTATATTCTTCTCAAAAATAATTACTGTGATCAGCCATTAAAATGATAAATTCAAAAATAGTAATCGTTTTTTAAAACATTGTGGACTCTCCAACAAACCTGTGAAGTTTTATAATGACCCAGCTTCCAACTCATAATAAGAATCCTCAGGGGAAACAATACTTGAGCACCAAATCTACGTAAAATTCTAAAGTCGTGAAACTTCAAGAATGTAAGTGGAGGGGGTTTTTAAATTGACTTTTAGAGAGGGAGAGAGAGAAACTTTGTTACTCCACTTACCTATGCATTCATTGCCTCAACCAGAGAAGAACCTGCAACCTGGAGTGTTTCAATGTTCATGATGGAATTTATATGAAGCTCAAGGCAAATTATTGAACTACTGACATTTATCCCTCATTGTAAAAATCTGCAATTGCATGGAAGAACTTCCTTTGAAAGAATCATTCTGGAGGTCATCATCTGGATTGTACAATTACTATACTTCTTAAATATATTCTTATAGTTGCCAAAATATTATTTGGCTGATTTCAAGTCAGGGAGCTTCTACACATTTTTTTTTGTCTTTGCTTTTTGCTTTTTATTCTTCTTCATTCCATCTTTTTTTTTAATATTATTTTATTTAGTTACTTTTCAGGTATATATTTTTTTAATCTATTTCTCCCATCCCACCGTACCCACCCCGCCCGGTCTCCCCCCTTCCTCCCATTCCCCCCCCAGTCCTCATCTCTGTGTCTTTCATACTTGTTCCTCAAAATCCCTCCCCCTTTTTCCCCTTAAGTTCCCTTCCCTCTCCCCTCTGGTCGCTGCCCACTTGTTCTCTATATCAGTGTCTTTGTTTTTATTCTGTTTGCTTGTTTGTTTTATTCTTTAGCTTCCTGTCAAAGGTGAGATCATATGGTATTTGTCCTTCAATGCCTGGCCTATTTCACTCAGCATAATGCTTTCCAGTTCCATCCATGTTGTTGCAAAAGGTAGTAGCTCCTTCTTTCTCTCTGCTGCATAGAATTCCATGGTGTATATGTACCACAATTTTTTGATCCATTCATTTACTGATGGGCACCTAGGTTGCTTCCAACTCTTGGCTATTGTAAATTGTGCTGCTATGAACATTGTGGTGCATAGGTTCTTTGAAATTGATGTTTTAGGATTCTTGGGGTATAATCCTAGCAATGGAATTGCTGGGTCAAAAGGCAGGTCAATTTTTATTTTTCTTTTTTTTTTAACTTATTATTTTTTTATTTTTTAAAATTGATTATGCTGTTACAGTTGTTCTATTCCCCCCTTCATTCCCCTCCACCCTGCCCCCCCATCCCCACCATTACCCCCCTTTAGTTTATGTCCATGTGTCTCAAGTCCTTTAGGTTCTATATTTCCCATGCTATTCTTGCCCCCCCCCCATCTATTTTCTATCTACTGTCTATGCTACTTGTTTTCTGTACCTTCTCCCCCCATCTCCTCCTCCCACTCCCCTGTTGCTAACCCTCCTTGAGATTTTCATTTCTATGTTTCCACTCCTGATCTAGCTGTTCTTTTAGTTTGCTTTTGTTTTAGGTGTGGTTGTTAATAACTGTGAGCTTGTTGTTCTTTCACTGTTCATCTTTTTTATCTTCTTTTTCTTAGGTAAGTCCCTTTAACATTTCATATAATAAGGGCTTGGTGATGATGAACTCCTTGAATTTGATCTTATCTGAGAAGCACTTTATCTGTCCTTCCATTCTAAATGAAAGTTTTGCTGGATAGAGCAATCTTGGTTGTAGGTCTTTAGATTTCATGACTTGGAATACCTCTTTCCAGCCCCTTCTTGCCTGTAAGGTCTCTTTTGAGAAATCTGCTGACAGTCTGATGGGGACTCCTTTGTAGGTGATTGTCCCCTTAGCTCTTGCTGCTTCCAGAATTCTCTCCTTCATTTTAATTTTGGCTAATGTAATTATGATATGCCTTGGTGTGTTTCTTCTTGAGTCCAACTTTTTTGGTACTCTCTGAGCTTCTTGGATTTCTTGGAAGTCTATTTCCTTTGCCAGATTGGGGAAATTTTCTTTTATTATTTGTTCAAATAAGTTTTCCACTGGTGGTTGTGTCTTTCCCCCTTCTGGTACCCCTATAATTTGGATATTGGAGCGTTTAAAGATGTTCTGGAGGTTCCTAAGACTCTCCTCATTTCTTTGAATTCTTGCTCCTTGACTCTTTTCTGTTTGGCCATTATTTGCTTTCTTCTGGTCCACTCCATTGATTTGAGTCCCAGTTTCCTTTTCATCGCTATGGGTTTCCTGTGGAATTCCATTCATTTCCCTTAGTTTAGCCTTCATATGTTTCTCTAATTTGTGGCTATAATCCACCAGATCTGTGAGGAAGCTGATGACCAGTGTTTTAAACTGTGCGTCTGAGAGTTTTGCTATTTCTTCGTCGCTTAGATTTATCTCTGGGGCTTTGAGGTCTTCCTGCGACATTTTTGGTCTGCTCTGGCCCTTTAAATGTGAGAAGCGGCGCCTTGGAGTCCCAGGTCGCTGGGTTGTGATGCTGTATGTGGGGGCGTGGTCAGAGTGAGGAAATGGCGGCGACCTCTACTGCCGCTTGCCACGGGGACCGCAGGGGCCCCGGTCCAGCTGCCAACTCCCTAGCCTGTCCGCTCGCGCGCAGATAGGCGACCGCAGTCAACACACAGCACCGCCTCCCCACTGTCTCCTCTGCAGTCACTCACCCGGTGGGTTGCTCGGTCGCTCACTAGGTCCAATCGTGCGTTTGGAACCCGTGCGTCTGGATTCGCGCGCCTGGATTCCCACCCGGGTCTGACCCAGACCTCCTATGCAACCCCTCACGAGACGCGGGTTTCGCCCCTTACCGGTCGGGCTGAAGAATTTGTTGTTAATGGACTTCCGAAAAGTTCAATTTTCCATGTTCTGGTTGTGTTTTCTGATGCTAATATTTAGTTGTCCCTAAACTTGGTTGTGTGAGAAGGCACGGCACATCCACCTATACCTCCATCTTGGCGGAAGTCCCAATTTTTATTTTTCTGAGAAAATTCCATACTGTTTTCCATAATGGTTGTACCAGTCTGCAATCCCACCAACAGTGAACTAAGGACCCCTTTTCCCCACACCCTCTCCAACATTTGTTGTTTGTTGCTTTGTCTATTATAGCCATCCTGACTGGTGTAAAGTGGTATCTCATTGTGGTTTTAATTTGCATCTCTCTGATAGCTAACGATATTGAGCACCTCTTCATGTGTCTCTGGATATTCTGTATGTCCTCTTTGGAGAAGTATCTGTTCAAGTCCTTTTCCCATTTTTTAATTGGGTTCGATGTCTTCCTAGAGTGGAGTCGTGTAAGTTCTTTGTATATTTTGGAGATTAAACCTTTGTCTGAGTATCATTGGCAAATATGTTTTCCCATACAGTTGGTTGTCTTTTTAATTTAATACTGTTTTCTTTAGCCATGCAGAAGCTTTTTATTTTGATGAGATCCCATTTGTTTATTCTTTCCTTTATATTCCTTGCTCTAGGGGACATATCGGTAAAAATGTTGCTGCGTGGAATATCTGAGATTTTCTTGCCAATGTTCTCCTCTAGGACTTTAATGGTGTCATGGCTTATATTTAAGTCTTTTATCCACCTTGAATTTATTTTGGTGTATGGTGTAAGTTGGTGCTCAAGTTTCATTTTTTTGCACGTAGCTGTCCAGTTCTCCCAACACCATTTGCTGAAGAGGCTATCTTTACTCCATTTTATGTTACTGCCCCCTTTGTCGAATATTAATTGACTGTAGAGGGTTGGGTTGATTTCTGGGCTCTCTGTTCTGTTCCATTGGTCTATGTGCCTGTTTTTATGCCAGTACCAGGCTGTTTTGATTACCATGGCTTTGTAATACAGTTTGATATCAGGTATTGTGATCCCTCCTACTTTGTTCTTCTTTCTCAAAAGAGCAGCTGCTATTCGGGCTCGTTTATGATTCCATATAAATTTTTGAAGTGTTTGTTCTATGTCTGTGAAATATGCCATTGGTACTTTAATAGGTATTGCATTGAATCTGTATATTGCTTTGGGTAGTATGGACATTTTGATGATGTTAATTCTTCCAATCCATGAACACGGTATATGTTTCCATTTGTTTGTGTCTTCCCTGATTTCTTTCTTCAGGGCTGTGTAGTTTTCTACATACAGGTCTTTTACCTCTTTGGTTAGGTTTATTCCCAGATATTTTATTTTTCTTTTTGCTATATCGAATGGGATTTTTTCCTTGATTTCTGCTTCTGCTGATTCATTGTCTGTATACAAAAATGCCTTTGATTTCTGGATATTGACTTTGTATCCTGCTGTTTTGCCAAATTCATTAATTAGTTTGAGCAGTTTTTGGGTAGAGTCTATAGGATTTTCCATATACACTATCATGTCATCTACAAACAGTGACAATTTTGTTTCCTCCTTTCCTATTTGTATGCCTTTTATTTCCTTTTCCTGCCTGATCGCTGTGGCCAAAACTTCTAATACTATATTGAATAGAAGTGGTGAAAGTGGACTTCCTTGTCTTGTTCCTGATCTTAGTGGAAAAGCTTTTAGTTTTTGTCCATTGAGTATGATATTGGCTGTAGGTCTCTCATAAATGGCCTTTATTATATTGAGGAATGTTCCCTCTATTCCCATTTTGCTGAGTGTTTTTATCATAAATGGGTGTTGTACCTTATTGAAAGCTTTTTCTGCATCTATTGATATGATCATGTGGTTTTTGTCTTTGCTTTTGTTTATGTGATGAATTACATTTACTGTTTTGCGAATGTTGAACCATGCTTGCATCCCTGGGATGAATCCCACTTGGTCATGATGTATAATCTTTTGGATATATTGTTGGATGCTATTTGCCAATATTTTGTTGAGGATTTTAGCGTCTATGTTCATCAGCGATATTGGCCTGAAGTTTTCTTTCTTTGTTGTATCTCTATCTGGTTTTGGAATTAGGATGATGCTGGCTTCATAAAAGGAGTTAGGGAGTTTTCCATCCTTTTGGATTTTTTGGAATAGTCTGTGAAGAATGGGGGTTAGCTCTTCCTTAAATGCTTTGTAGAATTCTCCTGTGAATCCATCTGGTCCAGGGCTTTTGTGTGATGGGAGTTTTTTTATTACTGCTTCAATTTCTTTTGCTGTTATTGGTCTATTCAGCTGTTCTACTTCTTTTTCATTGAGTTTTGGGAGATTATATTTTTCTAGAAATGTGTCCATTTCCCCTAGGTTCTCAAATTTCTTGGCATACAGTTCTTCATAGTAATTTCTTACAATCCTCTCTATTTCTGTGGTATCAGTTGTAATCTCTCCTCTTTCATTTCTGGTTGTGTTTATTTGTGTCCGTTCCCTTCTTTTCTTGATGAGCCTACTTAAAGGCTTGTCTATTTTGTTTATTTTTTCAAAGAACCAACTCCTGGATTCATTGATCTTTAGAATTGTACTTTTAATCTCTATGTCATTTAGTTCTGCTCTGATCTTAGTTATTTCCTTCCTTCTACTTGCTTTGGGCTGTTTTTGTTGTTGTTCCTCGAGTTCTTGCAGGCGTAGAGTAAGGTCATTTGTTTGAAATGTTTCTGTTTTCTTTAGGTAGGCCTGTATTGCTATGAACTTCCCTCTCAGGACTGCCTTGGCTGTATCTCATAAGTTTTGGGTTGTTGTGAGATCATTTTCATTTGTTTCCAGAAACTTTTTGATTTCTTCCCTAATTTCATTCTTGACCCATTCATTGTTTAATAGCATACCGTTCAGTCTCCATGATTTTGGGTGTTTTGGGTTTTTTCCTTTGGGGTTGGTTTCCAGTTTCAGTCCCTTATGGTCAGAGAAAATGCTTGGTATGATTTCAATATTCTTGAATTTGTTGAGGCTTGTTTTGTGTCCTATCATGTGGTCTATCTTTGAGAATGTCCCATGTGCATTTGAAAAGAATGTGTATTTAGCTTCTTTGGGGTGAAGAGCTCTGTATATATCAGTTAGGTCCATTTCATCAAGGGTGTTGTTTAATGCCACAATGTCTTTGTTGATATTTTGTTTGGAAGATCTGTCCATTTTTGATAGTGGGGTGTTAAAATCCCCCACTATAATTGTGTTGCTGTCTATATCTTTCTTGAATTCCTCTAAGATTTTCCTTATATATTTTGGTGCTCCTATGTTGGGTGCATATATATTTATGATGTTAATGTCTTCTTGGTGGATTCTTCCCTTGAGTATTATGAAGTGACCTTCTGGGTCACTCTTTATGGCTCTTTTTTTGAAATCTATTTTGTCTGATATGAGAATTGCTACCCCAGCTTTTTTTTCTTGTCCATTTGCTTGGAAAATTTGTTTCCAGCCTTTCACTTTTAGTCTGTGATGGTCTTTTGTCCTGAGGTGGGTCTCTTGTAGGCAGCATATGTGTGGGTCATACTTTCTTATCCATGACGCTATTCTGTGTCTTTTGATTGGAGCATTTAATCCATTTACATTTAAGGTTATTATTGATAGGTACTTATTCATTGCCATTTTTGTACCTGTGTTCCTCTCTGTCTGTCTCTTTTCCTTCCTATCCTTAAAGCAGACCTTTTAGTATTTCTTGTAGAGCTGGCTTGGTGGCAGCAAATTCTTTTAGACTTCTTTTGTCTTGGAAGCTCTTTATTTGGCCTTCTATCTTGATTGAGAGCCTTGCTGGGTAAAGTAGTCTTGGTTGTAGGCCTCTGTTTCTCATTACTTGGAATATTTCTTGCCAATCTCTTCTTGCTTGGAGTGTTTCCATTGAGAAGTCAGTGGCTAACCTTATCGGGACGCCCTTGTATGTTATTTCTTTTTTCTCCCTTGCTGCCTTTAAGATTCTCTCTTTGTCTTGGAATTTGGCCATTTTAATGATGATGTATCTTGAAGTGGGCCTCTTTGGGTTCCTCTTGAATGGGACTCTGTGTGATTCCTGGATTTGTGTGACTTTTTCTTTTGTCAAATTAGGGAAATTTTCTCTCATTACTCTTTCAAATATGTTTTCTATCCCTTGTTCTTCTTCTTCTCCTTCTGGTATTCCTATTATTCGGATATTATTATGTTTCATATTGTCTTGCATTTCTCTTAATCTCTCTTCATTCTTTCTGAGCCTCTTTTCCCTTTCCTGTTCTTTCTGTGAGATGCTTTCTACTTTGTCCTCCAATTCACTAATCCGATCTTCTGTTTCATCCACCCTATTTTTAATGCTTTCCACTGTGTTTTTTAATTCAGAAATTGTATTCTTCATTTCCTCTTGGCCCTTGCTAATAATTTCCATTTCCTTTTTCATGTTGATATAGTTCACAGTGAGATCACTGTAGCTTCCCTGTAGTTTCTGGTAGTTGATTGTGAACTCTTTGAACTTCCTGATCACCAGTGCTTTGAATTCAGTATCTGATAGTTGACTTGCTTCTGTTTCATCTAACATTCTTTCTGAGGATTCCTCCTTTCCTTTCATTTGGGGATTGTTTCTTTGTCTTCCCATTGTTTGTGAGACTCTTCTTGTTAGCCTCAGCTTCTTAGATTAATCTGTTTTGACACCCTGGGTTTATGGTATGAACTTTTGTGGTGGAATGCCTGTGAATTTCAATGGTGCAGCCTCTTTTGGTTATCCTGTTGTTTTCTGCTTCCACCTACTCAAATATGCAGCAACTTGTGGCTTCTCTCCCACAACAATGTGCAATTTGTCTCTCTGACTCTACTATTGGGAGGCCTCTTCTATGGGTCCAGCTCTGGTCTTTTTATATTTTCAAGTTGATTGTGACTCTTGTGGGTAAAAGAAAGAAATGATAAGGAAAGAAATAAAAGGAAGAAAGAAAAAATGGTAGGGGAATGGAAGAAAGAGCAATAAGTTTAGAAAGAAAAGAAAAAGAAATAAAACAGAAAATCCAGGAAAAGAGGACAAAAGTATGGAAAGATGAAACAGTAATAAAGTTTTAAAGAAATAACAGATTACTTTAAAAAAGCAAAAAGATAAAGAAAAGGAATGGAGAAGGAAGAAAGGTAGATAAAAAAAGAAAGAATAAAGATAAAATAAAGTAAAAAAAACAAAAAACAAAAAACGCACAAAAATAATCTCTCAAAAACAACCTCAGAAAAAGGAATGTCACTTGTTGGCTTCAAACTAGCCGAACCGGTTTTTCTGGTTGCAGTTGGCTGAGGGTCGATTGTTGTGATTTTTTTTTTCCAGCCAGCCCCTCTCAGGATCCAGACACTTGGCGGATCCTGAGCTCCCTACAATGGGGAACTAGGAGTTTCTCGCAGCGCTCCCCTCCCAGGGGTTACTGCCATAGTCTGGTTTGCTGTGTTCGCAGGCACCTGCACTGGTCTAGTTGCCTGGTTCCCTCGGGATTGAGCACAGGCCTGCCCCCGTTCAGTTGGGAAGCCCCAGACTCTCTGCCCAATCCTGGGCTTGCTGCCAAGCTGGGTGTGAAGCAGACCAGGCTGCCGTGGCTACTGGATTCAGAGCCCCAGGCTGCACCTCTGAGTTCTCCTGGGCTGGTAACCACAGAGTCTTTGGTTGGGGCCCTTTGTCCTCCGCACCCTCTCTGTAAACTCTATCAAACAAGTCTCTCCTGGCCCCCCACCTTGCTTGGCCAGAAAGGGAGGGGGTTGAGGGTCTCAGCTCTTTTCCCAGGACCCCTCAGCGACCCGGGCTTCCAGATAGTCTGAGGGGGGTAGACTGGAAGCTGGGAGCAGATCTGAGGACTGGGCGCCGACCTAGAAACTCTTGTGTGCTCGTCATGGCACGTGCGTGGTGTGTATCCCTTCTGCTCCTGTGTTTGTCTGGGTCCCCTGGCCAACCTCTGGCAAAAAAACAAAACAAAACAAAACAAACAAACAAACAAAAAACAAAAAACAAAAAAAACCCTAGGGATGTAGCAGCACCACGCCGGGTGCTGGACCCAGAACCGTGTGCAGGCTGAAATCTCCTCTGCTCCCCTCTGGTTGGTTCCCCCGGCCTGTCCAGGCCCAAAAATCCTAGGGAGGGAGCTTTCTGGGCGCTGAACGTTGGCCTAGGCGCCCTCAGGCACTTGCCCAGACATACTGCGTGTGGAGTGACTAGCTCCCCAAATTGCGCGCAGGCTGAAATTTCTTCCACACCTCTCCGCCTGGGCCACTCGGCCTGCCCAGCAGAAAAATTCCAGGGAGGGAGCAGTCCGGGCGCTGAAGGCTGCCCCAGGAGCCGTTTGTCTCTGGCCACAGGGCGCTGGTTCCCCTACCCTGCACCGGCTGTTTCTCCCTGCTCCGTCCCAGAGACTACTGTACCGCTGCTGTCTCCCTACCGTCTGGTTCCTCCGTGAACGATGAGGTTTCTGGTCTCTTATTTTCATATATGCTTGGCAACTGCTGGCTTGCTGGCCTCACCTCCTCCGATCGGATAGGTTTCTGTCTCTTTTGTACTAGGAACTGGTATCTGCTCCGTCCTAGTCCACCGCCATCTTGAAACCCCCATTTTCTTTAGTGAACAAATGTTGCATCTCAATGAAAAGTGGAGTTAAAATCCCTCCAGAATATCCATGTATTAGTTTTCTAGGGCTACCTTAACACAGTACCACAGCCTGGGTAATTTAAAAAAGAGACATTTGTCATCTCACAGTTTTGTATGTTAGAAGTCCAAAATGAAGTTGTCAGTGAGTTTGGTCCCTTCTGACAGCTGAGGGAAAGATTCCTTCCAGAACTCATTCCTTGCCTTCTATCTGGCCATCTTGTCCCTATGTCTCTTCACATTGCCTTCTCTCTCTGCATCTTACCCTCTCCAAGTTCCCTCAGGACTCTGGCACCAGAGGATAGCGTCTGGCACCATAGCTTATTCAGGATGTCAGGGGCTGGGCCATCAGTGTCTCTAGTCCCTTGCAGCTGCTCTGCCTCACTGCTGCAGGGTGATGTCAGTAGGCTCTGCTAACAGGTGTTGATTGGACATATAATGCAGCCTGTCCCTAGAACTCCACTGGGTTCTCAGTTACTTTACTTTATTTGTTTGGCAAAGAAACCAAACACTTGCCCTAACACCACTCACTGACTGAGAGCACAGCAGTAGAGCATTTCTCTGACCTTCTCAACAGCATGTGGAGTCCCTCTGGAGGCATAGGAGATGAGCCTTGCACAACCTGCCCTTTCTTGCCGGCCACTGTGACCTCCCAAATGGTAGCTTAGAGTGGGTTTTTTTCCTTTCCTTCCCCTGGAACTAGATCCATCCTTGTGAAAAAGCTATGGGAGCAGCCTTGCACTACCTTTAAACAGTATCACATAATGGACATTTCACACACTGAAAAAACAATCCTATTTGCACCTCAAGGAAATGAAAGGCCATCCTCATAGGTCAGTGAGGGGATTCCCCCAGGAGAGTCCTTGGAAATCAGCCAAAGGGCACAGCCTCAACCAGGAAGTATGCTAAGTAAAATGACATCTTTGTCTCAGCAGGCTGCTCCTGTTAATGGGAAGATCAAATAAAAATGGTCTGCCACAACCAACCTGGAGAAAAAAAGAAATTAGCCCAGCAGCAATGCACCCTGGGATCCTCAGTCTCCACAGTAAGTATGTCTGTTTGTCCTTTGGAATCTTCACAGTCACAGGTATTTCCAAGGTCCTATGTAACTAGGCAGAGCAAAGGACAAGCCTGTGACCTGTTGGCAGAAAGAAAATTGAGGGACTTTGGAAACACAAAAGGCTCCTTACGTTAAGAAGATGAGTCCAGCACCCAGGGCTCACGTGTCACAAGCTGTATTAATTTGTTAGGTCTGTGGGCAGGTATCCCCCGCTTTCCTAAAGTTCACTTTCTGTCACTCCTCTTTTGCGAAAGAACTACATTATTATAGTGATGGCTTTTTTTGTAAAGTAAAAATCCTCTTCAAATTTCTTTTGATTAAGAAAATCATGTACTAGTGTAAGTCTTATGTAAAAGTGAAGTGCTACAAGGTGAACTTTTGAAAAGCAGGGGTACCTGTACCTCTTTCTGCTAACCAAAAACATCCAAAGAGGATTTTTGCTTTTACACAGACACAAAAAGGCCAAAGCAAAAATAATGCTTGAAGTTTGTGTTGTAGTGAGCCTGGAAAGAGGCAGCCTGCTCCCCAAACAGCGAGAGTGGCACTGCCAAGCCCCTGTCTCAGGACTATCCCACCATCAAGCCTCTTGGCTTTGAACCACGTCTGTGAGCCTCTGTGCTTTATCTCGATTTATTTTGCGCATCCATTAGCAGGATGTGTCCTGAGTTATCAGTACAGGCTAACACAGCTCTTAAGGTTGTTATATATGGGGTAGAACTGGTTGCAATTAAAAGTTTCAATCATGGGGAATGGCATAGAGATATTCTGCCTCCATTGAATTTGGAATCTAGAAATGCTCAAACTTTTTTCATATAAATTAATGGTAATTGTGTCTTCACTGTTTTACCATACAAAAGGGTCAAAGGAAAGCTTTGCTTTTAGATATTTGGAAAAACCTGTATTAGTAAAAAAATCTCAGTTTTCTACCTGTTACTGTTGTTTATGCTCAAACTACTATCACATACACAGCTAGTCTGATCAGCAAATGTGTGAGACTTTTCCCCACACCAAGCAATTCTCCACATCACCAGCTGGGTGTCCTACGATTGAATTCAGTTCTTACACTATCTATAACACTTGGAGGTAGCTTTACATCCCACAGGTTATAGACTCAGTTCAGCAAGACATCTCCCACTCCATTTCAGATGCTAGTTGCAGAAAGTAGGTCACTAGGTTATGCATAATTTCTGTCCAGCTTGGCTATAAATCACAAGTTCCCATGACTCCTCCCAAAGTTTAATTAATATTCTTACCAATATATTAAAAAGATATGATAAATGGCACAGATGAATAAATATATAGGGTGAAGCCTGTGGCTTCCCAAGGGCAGGAGCTTCTGTCCTTGGTACATGGCTGTTTTCACCAACCTGGAAGCTAATCAAACCCCACATTCTTTGGAATTTTATGGAGGCTTCATCACCTGGGCATAACCCACCCTTAACTCCAGTTTCAGCCCTTTTCCTTTCTCAAGAGAATGGGTATGGTAGACAGGATATTGAAAATACCAAGTTTCGTATCATGGCTTTGTCTTTCCAGTGACCAAGCCACCACTCAGGAGCCATCTGGAAGTCCACCCAGAGTTGCCTTATTAGAACAAAAAACACTCCTATCTCCCAGGGGAAATAAAGGGTTATAGGAGTCCTGTGTCAGAGGCAAAAACCAATATATATTTTTTCTATTATCCCACAGATCCCTAATGAGTACAGATGCTAAATTTCTTAACATAACATTAAACTCAACAGCACATTAAACATTGTACTCATCCCTGTCTGGGAAACTCAGTTGTATTGAGCATCATTCCAATACTCCAAGGTTATAGGTTTGATCCCCAGTCAGGGTACATGCAAGAATCAACCAAGGAATGCATGCATAAGTGTAACAACAAATCTGTGTTTCTCTCCCTCTCTTCCTCCCTCCACCCAAATTAATAAAAATGTTTTAAATTTTTCAACATGTTACTCTAAAAATACTATATCAACGATCAAGTGGGATATACCCATAGAAACCAAGGATGATTCCTTGTACGCATATCAGCAAACATGGTATATGCTACAATGGCTTCCAGTCAAGGTGGAGGCATAGGTAGACATGCTTTTTCTTTTCACTCCACCACAAGAAGAATGACAACTAAACCTCAAAACAAAAAATATACAGAACTGTCACAAAGTCAAACTGTATGGAAGTCTGACAACCAAGGATTTAAATAATCCACATTCATCCAGAGTGATAGGAGGAGATGAACCTGGCGTTGGGGCAGAGAGGCTAGGTGATGTGGTGTGGTGCAGAGAGGAAGTGGCTGTGGCAAATCAGCAGTCCTACATTTCTATGTGGTAGATAAAAATCTGAAGGGACACCTTGGAAGTGAGCATTCCCAGCTCCAGGCCTGACCACACAGCCCAGGGTTCCAGCACTGGAAGATAACCCCGTAACTTCTAGCTCTAAAAACCAGTGGGTGTTGGGGTGGGGAAGAAACTGCTGGTCTTTCAGGAGAGTTCATTTAAAAGGCCCTATGGACTTAGAACATATGCAAACTCACCCACCTTGGGATTCACCACCAAAGCAACAGTTGGGAGAACATGAGTTACATATAGGAAGTGGGTGAAGTGACTGGAAAAGGTGAAAGTATCAGACAAACCTCCAGAAGCCAGGCAGGAACACTGTCCCCTCTCTGAGCCCTCCTCACCACACAGAGCCACAAAGTGGTGAACCAGGTTGCCCCACCCTGGTGAAAATTTCTGGCTGTATCCCATACAACTAACAGATACATTAATACAGGGAGTCACAGAAGCTCTAAGACACAGAAAGAAACACAGCGAGTCTGCTAAATGGAAGAAACAGAGAAATATGGCCCAAATGAAAGAACAGAACAAAACTCCAGAAAAGAATGTGAATGAAAAAGAGACAACCAACCTCTCAAATGCAGAGTTCAGACACTGGTGATCAGGATGCTCAGAGAACTCACTGAATACAGAAACAACATAAAGGAAGAAATGAAGATTACACTAAGTGAAATAAAGAAAAATCCACGGGGAACCAACAGTGAAGGGAAAGAAATCAGGATTCAAATCAATGATTTGGAACATAAGGAAGAAATAAGCATTCTACAAGAACAGAAAGAAGAAATGAGAATTGAAAAAAATGAGGATGCCATAGGAAGTCTCTGGGATAGCTCCAAATGTGCCAACATCCAAATCATAGGGCTGCCAAGAGGAGAAGAAGAAGAAGAGCAAGAAACTAACAGCTTATTTCCTAATGGTGAAAGAAAACTTCCATAATTTGGCAGAGGAAATATACATACGAGTTCAGGAAACACAGAGAGTCCTAAACAATTTGGATCAAAAGAGGACCACACCAAAATACATTATAATTAAAATGTCAAAGGTTAAGGGTTTCATAAGACTATCAGCTGATTTCTCAAAAGAAACTTTGAGAAATCAAAGTGAATGCATGAAAAGCAAGCACCTACAACCTAGATTACTCCATCCAGTAAAGCTATCATTTAGAATGGAGGGGCAGATAAAGTGCTTCGCAGAAAAGATAAAGCAAAGAGTTCATCATCACCAAGCCATTATGACATGAAATGTTAAAGGGACTTATTTAAGAAAGAGAAGAAGATCAAAACTATGAATATTAAAATGACAACAAACCTACAACTATCAACAACTGAATCTAAAACAAATAAACTAAGCAAATAACCAGAACAGGAACAAAACTATATGTATGGTGATCATTTGGAGGCTTAACAGCTGGGAGTGGTAAAGAGGGAAATGGGGGAAAATGTTCAAGGATTCAGAAGCTTAACTGCTGGTACAAAATAGCCAAGGGAATGTTAAGAACAGTATGGAAAATGGAGAAGCCAAAGAACTTATATGTACAATGCCTGAACATAAACTAAGTGGAGGGATTGCTAGAAGGAAGGTGGTTACTGGGCAGAGGGGAACAATGGGGGGAAAATTTGGATGACTGTAATAGCATAATCAATAAAATTTGCTTAAAAAACATGATACACTAGGCCCTGGCTGGTGTAGCTCAGTGGATTGAGCACGGGCCTGCGAACCAGACAATTGTGGTTCGATTCCCTGTCAGGGCACATTCCTGGGTTGCAGGCCAGTTCCCAGCAGGGGACCCACGAAAGGCAACCATACATTGATGTTTCTCTCCCTCTCTCCTTCCCTTTCCCTCTAAAGATAAATAAATAAAATCTTTATTAAAAAAACATGATACACTACATTAACAAAATGAAAGTTAAAAATTATATCATCTCAACAGTTAGAAAAATGTTTTTGAGAAAATTCAACATCCTTTGATGATAAAAGATCTCAACCAAGTGGGTATAGAAGGAACATACTTCACCATAATAACAGCCACGTGTGACAAGCTCACAACTTACATTATACTAAAGGTGAAGGTTGAAGCTTTTCCTCTAAAATCAGGAACAAGTCAACAGTGCCACTCTCACCCCTCCTATTCAACAGAGTAAGGGATATCCTAGTCACAGCAATTAGACAAGACAAAGAAACAGAAGCCATCCTCATTTGAAAAGAAGAAGTAAGATTTGTCTATGTTGGCAGACAAGATGATCTTTTATACACAGAAAATCCTAAAGACTCAAACAAAAAACTGTGACACCTAATCAACAAATTCACTAAAGTTGCAGTGTATAAAATACATTCAGAAATTAGTTGCATTTCTTTACACTAACAACAAAATATACAAAAATAACTTTTACAAATCTGTTCATGGTAGCATAAAAAAAGAGTAAATTTAACTCAGAAAGTGAAAGATCTGTATAATGAAAACTAAAACACTCTGATGAAAAGTACTGAAGAAGACACTATAAATGGAAAAATATTTCCTGCTCATAGATTGGAAAATTAATATTGTTAAAATGTTGATACTACCCAAAGCCATCTATATATCCAATGTAATCCTTGTCAAAAGCTCAGTGGCAATTAGTATTTTTCCTAATTTTCCACAGAATTAGAAAAAATACTTAAATTAATATGGAACTGCAGAAAATCCAAATAACCAAAACAATGCTGAGAAAGAATAAGAAGGCTGGAGACATCACATTTTCTAACTTCAAACTATATTACAAAGGTATAGTAACTAAAGCAGTATGGGACTGGCATAAAGATTGACAGCACAGAAATAAAACTTCACCTATATGGTTATGTAATATTTGACAAGAGAGCCAAGAAGACTCAGTGGGGAAAGGATAATCTCTGCAATAAATGGTGTTGGGCAAAGTCGATAACCACATACATAAAAATAAAATTTGAGCTTCTCTCTTACACCACTTATGAAAAGTAAACTGGATTAAAGACTTAAACCTAAGAACTCATACCATAAAACTTCTGGAAGGAAATATAGAGAGAAATTCCCTGACATTAGTCACAGCAATTGTTTTTTTGACATGAGATCAAAAGCATAAACAAAAAAGCAAAAATCAATATATGGGACTACAACAAATTAAACAGCTACTACACAGCAAAAAATAATTCACCGAATGAAAAGGCAACTTACAGAATGGAAGAAAATATTTGCCAATCATACATTTGTTAATGAATTAATATCAAAAATATATGAAGAACTCATACAGCACAATAACAGAAAAATAAAACAACCTAACCAAAAAGTGGGCAAAGGAACTGAATGGACACTTTTCCAGAGAAGACATACAAATGGCCAACAGGTACATGAAATTGTGCTCAAACATCACTAATCATTAGGGAAATGCAAATCAAAACCACAGTAAGATACTATGTCATACCTGTTAGAATATTTATCATCAAGAAGACAAGAGATAAGTGTTAGCAAGAATGTGGAAAAAATACAACTCCTGTGCACTGCTGGTGGAAATACAAATTGCTACAGCCACCTTGGAAAACGAAAAGGAGGTTCCCTAAAAAGTTAAAAATAGAACTCCCATATGATCCAGCAATCCCTCTTTTGAGTATGTATCTAAAGAAAAAGAAGAAGGGATTTTGAGGAGGTGTGTGCACTCCCATGTTTATGGCAGCATTACTCACAATAGCCAAATATGAAAACAATCTACATGTCTGTCAATGGAGGTATGGATTCAACAATGTGATATATATACAACATAATACAATATGTTTGTGTCATAAAAAAGAAGAAAATCCTGCCATTTATGACAATATAAATGAACCTGGTGGGCATTATGATAAGTAAAATAAGCCAGAGAGAGAAAGACAAATACTGTATGGTAACACTTATATGTGGAATTTTATATAAATATATGTAAATAAAAATTTCAAGTCTAACATACAAACAGACAGT
Source organism: Artibeus jamaicensis (assembly GCF_021234435.1). Taxonomy (NCBI): domain Eukaryota; kingdom Metazoa; phylum Chordata; class Mammalia; order Chiroptera; family Phyllostomidae; genus Artibeus; species Artibeus jamaicensis. The sequence goes on along the minus strand of NW_026521976.1, from coordinate 19,092 downwards.
AGAATGGAGGTTCCAGGGGCTGCAGGGGGTGGCAGGGAGGTGTAGGGAGGTGCTGGTCAAAGGGCACAAATATTCAGTTGCAAGATGAGATAAGTTTGGAGGATCTAATGTTCTATATGGTGACTGTAGCTAATAATAATGTATTGTATACTTGAAATTGTCTCATAGATCTCAGGTGTTGTCAACCAAAACACAAAGAAGCTAACTATGTAAGGTGAAGGATGGGTTAATTAACTTGATTGTGGTAATCATTTTACAGTGTACATATATCAAATCATCACATTCTACTCTAAATATATAATTTTAATTGTCCATTACATCTCATGAAAGCTGGAAAAATAAACAAAATAAGGTATTAAAAAATTTTATTTCTACACTCAATGAATGATCAAATGAACTAAAGAATGATTAAAAGGAAACTCAGTGTTCCCTTTTCCTTTTTAATAGCTCTTTTTGTTTGCTTCGTTGTTTTAGGTAAGCCTTATTTGTATTGGTTTTTTAAAGAGCTATGAGACAGAAATTTCAAGATACCAAGAAATAATATTACTAACTTGCTGAAGCTACTTTGATGTTCAATTGAAAAGTATTATACAGATTTGGTAAAAGTTTAGTAATCTTTGATGAAATTAAAGTAAATTTATGAAGGAGCTTAACCCATAAACTTGGGTGAAACCTGCAGCAAGTAAGGTTTGAATATAGGTTTTCTTAACTTATGGATAAAAAGTATTTTGAAGCATAAAGGAATATGATGCATCTATGAAAAACATGTATATAGATAACCCTACTACATTAGCAGATTTGGAGAAGTCAAAAATTTAAGCATACCCATGCCAAGAACTGCAAACTTTTCCACCATTTATTAAACGTAAAAGAGTTCAGTCAGACAGTGACCAAATAAATATTTCGTGGCTTTCCAGCACAGTCAGAGAGTGTGTAAGTCTACTTTTCTTTGCCATAACTTCATCAAAGCTCTTTTCATCTCACTGTTGCGCAAGCTGTAGATCAGTGGATTCAGCAGAGGAGTAAGAAGTGAGTAAGCCAATGACATCACTTTCCTTGTTTCTGGAGAGTAGCCAGATTTGGGTTGTAAATAAGTCATACTGGCTGTGCCATAGAAGAGGGTAACAGAGGTGAGATGGGAAGCACAGGTGGAAAAATCTGCCTCCCAGTGTTTGATGGCATCTTCAGGATGGCAAAGAGGATTCGAATGTAAGACAAGAGTATCAGTGAGAAAGGAACTATGACAATAAAAATGGTGCCAGTGAATGCATAGATTTCATACCAAAATGTGTCTGCACATGCAAGTTCTAGCACTGCTGGGGTTTCACAAGAGATATGACTAATTTCATTTGGGCCACAAAATGGAAAACTAAACACCCATGATGTTGACACAGCAGCCACTATGATTCCTGAGACCCAGGAGACTATTACTAATTTCATGAAAACACTTTTGTTCATAATCATTGGGTAGCTCAGAGGATGACAGATTGCAGCAAATCTCTCATAAGCCATTGTCCCCAGGAGACAACATTCTGTCCCACCAAAAAAAAGAATGAAATACATTTGTGCAAAACAACTCACAAATGAAATTGATGTTTTCTCAGTGGAAAGAACCACCAGCATTTCAGGCATAATGACTGCACTGAAACTCACATCCAGCACAGACAAGTTCAGGAGGAATAGGTACAAGGGAACATGGAGACTCTGTTCCTGGGAGATGATGACTATGATCATGGCATTTCCTATCAGAGTCACTAGGTAAACAACCAAGAAAATCCCAAAGAGCTGCTCTTGGAGTTCAGGAAAGTCTGAGAAGCCCAAGAGGATGAATTCAACCAGAGAACTTTGATTTTGCCTTTTCATTTCAGTAGGAGAGCATGTTTTGCTTTTATGGACATAGTACATGAATTATGGAGTCACTGTCCAATAGCTGAGAAGTGTTTACACTTACCCCAGGTGTGCTTGGCACATGATCCAAAAAAGAACTCACCTGGACAGAAACTCAGTGTGGCAATTATGGAGAATGTTCACTTACTCAGATTAATGAATGTTTCACATAGAAAGGAGGAAGTAAAGAATTCTGGCTCAGAAATCTTGTCTGTAAAGTACAAAATATATCAAAATTCTTTTGCAACTTTTACATTATGTAGTTTGAGGTTTAAATATAGCCTTAAAACAAAATACATAATTTAGATTCCATCTTCATGACATTACTATCAGTATCATTCATTTTTCCCAATTTTAAATAATATGAAATTTAAGACTACAAAAAATAAAGTACTAAAAAGTGGACAAGTGAAAAAAGATACCCACAAAGTTTTGATAACAACTTCATAGCTCAAAGTTATAGCAAAGTTGTTTTGTATTTATAACAAATATATATCATACACGTATGTGACTTGGCTGAATAGGAAAATTCCACAGAACAAACAAAGGGGGGTTGTGCTTCAGATACACCTACCTTAAGTGATCTGTAAATAATGTGAATTGCCTCCAGTCTTACTTGTCTATGCATAGACTGGTCATAGCCAATTACATTAAAATTGGACTGCATGGGAAATTTTAAGAGCCAATTCTGTCTGGCTCATACATGGGACCATGATGATTTAAGAAAAGTCCAATTTTGGTCATTCTGAAACTAATTTCCTTGTTTCCACTCTCTCCTTCTCTTTCTTCTTTCTCTCCTCCAATTTGTCTTCTCATGAAGAAGTTCATTTCATCATCAGTTATTCAACACACACTAATTAAGCAACTAAAGTTTTCTAGGCTCAGTCATCTCAGGCACACATTTGATCTTACAACTGAACAGAGAGCTGGAAAGGCTACATAAACTAGCATTCCACCCTTCCCTTAGTACCCTCTAACTTCTCCCATGATACGTTGCTCTATTTTCTCCATGGCCGCCAGCTGACATTATAAATATATATTTAACATACAACTATAAACTCATTTATATCTATAAGTTAAATATTATAATTTATATGTAAGTAAATATATTTTATATATAGTATATATAAAATCTAACTTCCTCATTAAACATGAATTCCAGGATTTGAAGACTTTTTTTGGTTCTTTGCTATGATCACAATATCTAAAACAATCCCTGACCAATAATAAATGCTAGATTGATATTTGATGAAACCGGGAGGGAAATGAGGAAAATCCAGGATGACTTTAAGGAATTGAGTGTCTTCAAAAAAGTGAAACCAGCACACAAAACTTTGGGGAAGCAAAAATAAATAATAAGTGGGTTAGACATTTCAAAGAGGGTCAGGTTAATTCTGAATGGGTGGGGGTGGGGTGAACAACCATAATCATAGGTGTCATCAGTGGAAGTCACATTACAAGGAAGGAGAAAATAGAAAAAAGGAATGCTCAGGTCAGAGGTATCTCATGACACATTATTATTACAATCGAGGCCTACTGTCCTTTGTATGCTGTTTTGCAAACCAGCAAACACAGCCTGGGAGGTGAGAAACCCAGAACACAGTAAGGACAAAGTAAGCTGAAGTCATTTCATGTTGTCTGAGTGCAGATCACTGGAACATTAGAAGGCAGAAGGCAGGTTGATTTCTTTCTGTGATTGACCACAATCATCCATTAAAATTAAATGGCTTTGTTAACCATAGTAATTAAAATTTGGATATCAAAAACTCACCTAAAATTACTAAAATGTGGTCACAGGATCAAACAGTTAAAACCCACTTCTAATGAGAAAAAGAGAATAATATATATTCAGTTGCTAATATTTAAAAAGGGATAGATTTTCTTAAAATCAGAAAATCTGGGGTATCACATAAATAAAAAAGAAAACCTTTTAGGACTCACTGTCAGTGTGCTATAAAACAGAATATTCATGAGTGGTAGAGAGTAGCTGACCACAGACGTTCTTATTTTCTCTATAACTTAGAAGACCCTTACACCATCTGATCACTCCCTTCTGTAGCTTTTATCCTTGCAATTAAAAAAGAGAAGAATTAGACATATATACCAAGTATCCTTCTAGTTGCAAACCTCTAAGATTTGGTTATTAGTTCATGCAAAATACTTCTACCCCTAATTATTGCCTGAATTCTTCTCTAAAAAGAAGAGAAAAACAAATAGCATCAAAACCAAGAGTCTAACCAAATCACTCAGATGATTCAGCTATGTCTCATGATTCCTGAGCACAGGTAAATCTTTTCCACTGCATCTCCAACTATCAGGGAGAAGAAATATACATGGAAAACCCACCAGCAGGAGCTCCACTTTCTTACCTATTGACTTCATCTCTTGAAGTTTCCCACTACTGTATCAGGAGTTCTTCCTGTAGCCAACGCCACCTTCTTACATACAACTCAGTGACTTAGTGCACCGATTCTAGAACATTTTATGACATTGCATGTATGCCCTGGAGAATCCCACCCTGGGGAATGTGAAATCACTTCAAAAAAGCTTTTTCATAATAATTGAAGAGACTTGAATGTAGCCCCTCCAGGGAGAAAGCTCAAGAGCACAAACCTGGAGCCATCCCTCCCTCACATTCCCACAGGGATCAATGCCTCTTCACACAAGAGACTCAGTTTCACCATGACATCCCTCAACAGGAGGTGAAAGCAGAGGCTGCATAAAGGTTGTCAATGGGGAAAGAAGAGAGTGGTGGGGTGAGGGGTGAGGGTGTGAGCAAAGTCAGGGGACCTACAGGCAGGGCATCTGACTAGATGGGGCACAGTTTGGTTGTGGTCAGAAACAAGTGAAGGGAGGCTAGGAACATTCTAGGGAAGCTTTGTACAAAGCCTGGATGCCCCATCCAAGAACTTTTGATCATTTGAGTCACTGAAAATTTTTAAGAAAAGAAAGTCACAACAATTATTTTCATAGATAGAAATTTTAAACTAGGAATCATGCAATCTGCACTATTTTGTATGATTAGAGCAAGTCATTTTGCTTCTCTGAATCCTTTACCTTGTCCATAACATAAACATAACATCATTAATATCCTGAGACACATGTGAGAGCCAGAGACTCAGGGATCAGTCCAAACTGCTTTGAACAATTAGTAAGCCATTGGCTTAGTCCCAGCAGAGTGAAGACATAAATGAGTCTGCAGGCATGGCTTTCTTCAGAACTGGGTGATGTGGCCAGATTACCTATGTCTACTTATCATTGCCACATGCCTGCAGTAGGATTCATTCTCAAGGAAATTAATCCCTCCTGGCAGCAATAAGGCTTCTTTCTTCTGATCTGTGTGCATTAAAAAATGTACCAGTTCTCCTGAGAAAAGGGGATTTCCATTCAATGCTTCTAATCCAAGAGCCCTTCCCATAACCCTCGCCATGGTTGGATAACACCCCATGTGTGGGAAATGCTGCCCATGGTCCATTTCCCATAAAAATGCCATGAGGGCTTTTATCATACTGATGTTTTGTATGTATTGGTCGGCGATGGTTATACAGGTCATGTGTACTCTGTGAGGAATCATCAGGATGTAGAGTTACAGTTTTTACACTTTCGTATATGTGTATTGGACTTCAAAGAAAAGTGTATAGAAAAACTTCAGATACATGCAAATGGGAGTAAAAAGGATGTAATGTTGTTAATATCAAACTATAAGTCCTCACAGTAGTACTAAATTGATAAAACAAAAATCAAAATGTGGTAAGTTTAACACTTCTTCAACGATTGACATATAAAATAGACAAAAAGACATACAGGTGGTAATATTTTAATAATAAAATTTTGATTTAACAGATAATAATGAGAGAGTAAATATAAGACAGAAACAACACATTTTATGCTGCTAATTCTATATTTTTTCCCAAATATTGATGAGATATGTATGTTTAAAGATGTCCTGAAGGTTCCTGAGCCTCTCCTCATTTATTGGAATTCTTGTTTCTTCATCCTTTTCTGTTTGGTCATTTTTTTCCTCTTTCTGGTCCACTCCTTTGATTTGAGTCCCAGTTTCGTTTCTATTACTATTGGTTTCCTGTGCATTTCCCTTCATTTCAGTTAGTTTAGCCTTCAATGTTCCTCTAATTTGTGACTAAAATCAACCAGTTCTGTGAGCATCCAGATCACCAGTGTTTTGAACTGTGCATCTGAAAGTTTGGCTATTTCTTCATTGCTTAGATTTATTGGCTCTGGGGCTCTGAGTTGTTCTTGAGCCATGCTTTGATCTGTTTGTGCCTGTTAAGTATGAGGAGTGGAGCCTTAGTATTCACCAGGGCGGGGCCACCCAGGTGGATGGTTTGTGACTCTGTACGTGGGGGTGGGTCAGAGAGAGGCAACCCAGGTCACTGGTTTGTAACACGCTGCATGTGGGGGCGGGGTCAGAAAGGGACAATGGCGGTCCCCTCTGCCGTTTCCCATCGTTGGGGCCTGCAGGGACTGTCTCACCGCTGGCTCCTGTACCGGTTTATCTGTGCGCGCGACTGTGTGACCACGGTTGGCCCTCAGTGGGTCCACCCACTTCTCTACACCTGGGGTCCGCCCACGGCTGCTGGGGCACCTGGGTTGCGCACCAAGGTTGGTCCGGTGGATCTTTCCTCCCCGACCCCACTCTGCTGCTGCTTGCTCTGCCCCTCTTACTGGTTTGGCTGAAGGGTTCATTGTTGTCAGACTTCCGTATAGTTCAATTTTCAGTGGTTTGGCTCCATTTTTGTTGCTAAAAGTTTGTTGTTTTTAAACTTGGTTGTGTGAGAAGGCACAGTGCTTCCACCTACACCTACATCTTGGCAGAAGTCCTGATGAGATATGTATAAAAATTGACTATGTCCTTGTCAGAAAGAAAATATTAATACATTCAAATATGTGGCAATCATACACATAACATACTTTGCAATAAAACTGAACAACAGCTACCAAATATGGAAAAAGAAAGCTAAAGTCTCAGAAACTTTTAAGTAATCTGCAAGTGTCTCTCATGTTATCAGGAAGTCAGAAGTAAAATATAGACTACTAATAATTACAGTTTAAATTAAGTAAACACATTTTCATTTATTAATGTGTCCAAAATGAATGCTTAGTTTTTTCCTAAAACCTGCTCTACCTTCAGCATTCCTCATCCAAAGTAACAGCAGCTTAAAGCTTTTAGTTTCACAGACCAAAAGCCAAGGAGTCCATTTTTTTCTCCGAAAGCATATGAAAACCATAACCTGTCTGTGGCTCCATTTTTTTCCCAATTTCAAAATACAGTGTTAAAAATCCTCACCTTTCCACAACCATTATGGAAAACAGTATGGAATTTTCTCAGAAAAATAAAAATCGACTTGCCTTTTGACGCAGCAATTCCACTGCTAGGATTATATCCGAAGAATCCTAAAACATCAATTTCAAAGAACCTATGCACCACAATGTTCATAGCAGCACAATTTACAATAGCCAAGAGTTGGAAGCAACCTAGGTGCCCATCAGTAAATGAATGGATCAAAAAATTGTGGTGGTACATATACACAATGGAATTCTATGCAGCAGAGAGAAAGAAGGAGCTACTACCCTTTGCAACAACATGGATGGAACTGGAAAGCGTTATGCTGAGTGAAATAGGCCAGGCATTGAAAGACAAATTCCATATGATCTCACCTTTAACAGGAAGCTAAACAACAAAACAAACAAGCAAACAGAATAAAAACAAAGACACTGAAATAGAGAACAAGTGGGCAGTGACCAGAGGGGAGAGGGAAGGGAACTTAAGGGGAAGAATGGGGAGGAATTTTGAGGAACAAGTATGAAAGACACAGGAATGAGGACTGGGCGGGGGGAGGAAATGGGAGGGAGATGGGGAGACAGGGCGGGGGGGGGGGGGCTGAGATGGGAGAAATAGACAAAACCTGTACTTGAAAAATAACTAAATTAAAAAAAAATCCTCACCTTTCCTAGCTATTGCCAGGTGGCTCAGTTGTTTGGGGCGTTGTCCTACACACGGAAAGGCTGCTGGTTCTATCTCCAGTCAGAGTCCTTATGGGAAACAGCCAATGGATGTTTCTCTCTCTTTCTATCCCACCCTCCCTCGCCCCCTTCCTCTGTCTCTAAAATCAATAAAACAGCCCTGAATGCTATGGCTCAGTTGGTTGAGCATCATTCTACAACGTGAAAGGTTGCCAGTTTGATTCCCAGTCGAGGCACATGCCAGAGTTGCTGGTTTGGTCCCCACTCATGGTGTGTGAGAGAGGCAACTGATTGATATGTCTCTCCCTATCTTTTTCTCTCTTTCTAAAAATAAATAAGTAAAATCTTTTTTAGTAAAATCAACAAAACATTCTCAGGTGAGGATTAAAAAAGTTGTCACCTTTAGTAAAGCTAACCTTCTGGTCCAAATTAGTTCCTTCTCTCATGGGATAATTGCCATAATCTCCAAATCTTTCCTTCCTTCCTTTCTTCCTTCCTTCCTTCCTTCCTTCCTTCCTTCCTTCCTTCCTTCCTTCCTTCCTTCCTTCCTTCCTTCCTTCTTTCCTTCCTCCAGTTCAAAATACTCCCATAGTACCCTATCCCATTCACTGTTGAAGCCAAAGTCAAAAAATATAGATTAAAGATCTGTCACCCTGTTACTCTCTCAGCTCTCTGGGCTCATCTTTGGCATAATAGTTCCCCCTTGTTCACTCCTATTCAGCCATGCAGCTGCTTTGCTCTTTCTCATACCCACGAGCAATATTCTACATAGTCCAATGTTCTAAACATGGACTATGCTCACTGAAAACTCTAACTCCCTTATGTCCCTTTGCCCAAGGTGCATCTTCTCCATGAGATCCTCCCAAATTAACCTCTTTAAAATTGAACCCCAACCACAACACTGCTGCCCTGATTTATTCTTTCTCCACAGCACTCCTCAGTGTAGATACATCTAAATCATAAGGATATGAAAAGGCTAAACATAAGAAGGAAAACGGTATTCCAGAATAATAGTTATATGAAAGGAAATTTATATAATTATATTATAATTCATTTATAATTGAACAGAAAATGTTCAATTCTCCAAGAAGGTAGAACAATTCTAAACCTGGAAGTGTTCAATAATACAGCTGAAAATATACCCAGAATTTATTGACTGAATCACAGGGAAACTTAAGAGTGTCAATCACAGTGGCATACTGTAAATGCCTCTTTAATTGATAGAAGAAATGAATAAATGAAAAGGAGAAAGAAAATATTCACAATGTAATTCTAATACATGTATAGAGAACATTGTGTAAAAATGCAGAAGAAAGCACATCCTTTTTAATCACATGCAGACATTTAAAAATATCTGATGAGATACTAGGCCACCCATTTTGTGATAAAAGCTTTCAGGAATGGTGACTTAGCATGATGTAACTATGTCAGAAAATGTACTAGCCAGTGCAAGAATTTGGGCATCAAAAGGTAGGAAAGGATGAAGCTTGATAAATCAAAGCACAGTAGAATTATATAGTCCATATAGTGTTGCACTGATCCCTGCAGATAGATAACCACCAAGCTGAGAACAATCAGTGAACCAGTGAAAGTGAAGTGTGAGAGCCAAAGAATATTTCAGTGGTTCACAAACACCCTCATCTCTCCCAATGACCAGGCAGAGAAAGCTGAAGTTCAACTTCCATGAGTGAGGTTCAAAGATAATTTGGTGCTTAATCACAGAAGTTCTATTATGCCAGGTTGAAGCCAGAGTTGGGAAAATCTAAAGATTCTGACACATGTGGTGGGAAATCTGGATGGGTGTCTGAAGTGATTTTCACTCCCAAGAATCTCTGAACCTTCTGAAACTGCAGAAGTGGCCCGTGTGTCCCATAAAGAGCAGGAGAACTCTATGCAAGGTACCACATTAAGAACCTTCATCTCCACTCCTGGACACCAGGACTGTACAAAGGTTGAAGTCACAACAAAACCCACCCAGGGACACACTGGGCCTGATAAGGAACAAAGGAGCTGTGTCATAAAGCAGCCTGGAGCTGTCAAATATCAAGCAGGCAACTGCTGTGAGATATACAGTTAAATAGAGGGCTATGAAGAAAGAAATCATTAAATAAAAATTTTAAAATATACCCCTCCCAAAAAAGATTGGTTGCCTTAAGGACAGGACACTTTAAGGAGGTCCAAGGAAAGAATAATAATTTATCAGCTGAAAAACAGTCAAAAATATATCAGATGATGATAAGGGCATGTTTTGACATGGTTTAATCCAAGGGAGACATCATAGGTTTTACATTTTAAAAGTTCACTCTTTTATTTTCCACGTTGCATGTGGTTGGAAATCTCTGTGTCAGACTCCAAGCCAGGAAAGTGTGATTTCAGGTATCTGTCCTATTAGCTGCTATAAGACTAAAGCTGGTGTCACCAGAATTGCTGCTCTTTAGTGTAGAATCATAACATTTAATTACGACTTTTGTCAAAGTCACAACTAAATGGAGAACCACTGTGACTTTGAAATCATCACGTGTACAGCTTTACCAGTTCAGCTTCTGTTCCTCACCTGAAGACAGAGGAATGGTGTGGCTGAACTCTGTGACCTCCCAAAATCAGTGACCTTCCAATCTGCCAACATGGAATTCCTCAAGGACAGAGATTGTATTTCCCCAGGGACAGTCACATTAAGTCACCTCTAACAAAACTTGTACAATCAATGAAGGACTAAACGAATGAAGGAAAGAACAAAAATCGAAATGAAAGTTGTGTCTCTGTCTTGGGATATAGGCTTTGGGATGTTGTTTTTCTCTCGATGGGCCTTATTTAATTGGTCCCTCTATGAGGGCTATGAGGACATTTCAGGACACCAAGGGACACAATCTGATTAAAGGACTTCCAAATGCCTGTTCAATGCCTACTGAAAAGAGTATGTGACATTCAAATATTACACAAACTGGTTTTGACCATTTGATGATGAAATTTCCTCTTGTGGAAATCCAACCAGCTTTGCATCTTCTCATTTGTGGCAAAAGTAGAAGTAATTAAAAGATTGTTTTTCCCACAACTGAGTGACAGTGGGAATAATGTTTTACCCCTTTGTTATCTTCCTTGGAGCAGACACTGAGAGCAATAGAAGCTCATGTCTTATAAATTCAACAAAGGGGCCCCTCCCTGTTTATAAATAGCAATGCAAAATTGGAGGCAAGATTAAATGTCTCAAATGTTGCTAGGTGAGAAATTATTCTTTCTTTCTTTCCATGTGATAGTTAATGACATGACTGGAGGAAATGGAAAATATGCACAAATAATTAAGCACTTAGTTTTCTTTCTTTATTTATTTAAGATTTTATTTATTTATTTTTAGAGAGGAAGGGAAGGAGAGAAGGAGAGAAATGTCAATGTGTGGTTGCCTCTCATGAGTCCCCTGCTTGGAACTGGCCTGCAACCCAGGCATGTGCCCTGACTGGGAATCGAACCACGACCCTCTCGGAGGGCCTTCAGGTCCACCTGGAGTTGCAATCACTTTGAAGAGTAATTCTACAGTAGCTATTAAAATGTATGAGCACATACATTCCATCCCATCAGTCCAACTTTAAGAAACCTATGCTACAGAAATAAAACATCAGTACATGAGCACATCTTAAACTAGGTGTTTATTGGAGCTTCTTCTTAGAGAATAATTCAGTAATTACCTGGAGGATCACAATAGAGGAACTGATAAGTAATTGTTTTATATGTTATGAAAACAGATATATCCCTGAGAAATGAATGACAACAGTACACAATAAAAAGGAGCCCTAATATATTATTGGACTTCAAACACTAAACCAATTAAACCTACTCATGCTAAGAACTGCAAACTTTTCCACCATGTATTAAATTTAAAAGAGTTCAGTCAGACAGTGACTAAATAAATATTTCATGGCTTCCCAGCACAGTCAGAGAGTGTGTAAGTCTACTTTTCTTCGCCATAATTTCATCAAAGCTCTTTTAATCTCACTGTTGCGCAAGCTGTAGATCAGTGGATTCAGCAGAGGTGTAAGCAGTGCGTAAGCCAACGACATCAGTTTCTTGGTTTCTGGGGAGTAGCCAGATTTGGGTTGTAAATAGGTCATAGTGCCTGTGCCATAAAAGAGGGTAACAGATGTGAGATGGGAGGCACAGGTGGAGAAGGCCTTCTGCCTCCCAGTCGTTGATGGCATCTTCAGGATGGCAAAGAGGATTCGAATGTAAGACAAGAGTATCAGTGAGAAAGGAACTACGACAATAAAAATGGTGCCAGTGAATGCATAGATTTCAAACCAAAATGTGTCTGCACATACAAGTTCTAGCACTGGGGGAGTTTCACAGAAGAGATGGTTGATTTCACGAGGGCCACAGAAGGGAAAACTAAAAACCCATGGTGTCTGCAAAGTAGCCATTATGATACCTAAGCCCCATGAGAACATTACTAATTTCATGAAAACACTTTTGTTCATAATCACTGGGTAGCTCAGAGGATGACAGATGGCAGCAAATCTGTCATAAGCCATTGTCCCCAGGAGAAAGCATTCAGTCACACCACAAAGAAGAAGGAAATACATTTGTGCAAAACATCCTGAAAGAGTAATTGTAGATTTCTCATTGGAGAGAAGCATAAGCATTTTAGGCATTACGACTGCATTGAAACTCACATCCACCAGAGACAAGTTCAGGATAAACAAGTACATGGGAACGTGGAGGCTCTGTTCCAGGGAGATGATGACTATGATCATGGCATTTCCCATCAGGGTCACCAAGTGAACAACCAAGAAAATCCCAAAGAGCTGCTCCTGGAGTTTGGGAAAATTTGAAAAGCCCAAGAGGATGAACTCAACCACAGAACTTTGATTTTGCCTTTTCATTTTGGTAGTGGGGTGCACAGTGTTTTTACTGACATTGTGTATTGATTACGAATTCACCTTGGAAAGTTTGAGAATGAAATTCCTGGGAGAAGATGAAATGATGACTCATTTGGACAGCTCTTCAAGTTGGCTGTTTTGAGAATGGTTAGGACATTGAATAGTTTATCTTTCAAATACAAATGAAAAAGTGAAAAATTTTTACTTAAACCTCATTTTAAAAGTACAAAATAATAGCACATAGCTTTCCAACTTGGGCACAGCAGAACAGCTTCTTCATTCAAGGGTGCCAAGAAGAAACAGGGACATCCTGCCACCAAAGAGGTAGTGAACAGAGAACACACTGTCAACATTCACAAGCACATCCATGGACTGGGTTTCAGGAAGTGTGTCCCTCGGGTACTGAAAGAGATCTGGAAATCTGCCATGTAGGGTATGGGGACTCCAGCTGTGTGCACTCACACCAAGCTCAACAAACCTGTCTGAGTCAAAGGAATAAGGATGCCCCATGTTGCATCCAGATGCAGTCGTCTAGAAAACATTATGAAAGTGAGGATTCACCAAACAAGCTTCTATATGCTGGTTACCTGTCATCACTTTCAAAGATCTACAATCAGTTAATGTGGAAGAGAGCTGACGGCTGGTTGTCAAATCAAGTCATAAAACTGCAAAAAAACAAAAAAAAAACAAACTCAAAACAGCAGCAGATATTTTCTGGCATCTTTTTTGTTAAGTTAAAAATTAATCCTGTTCTTAAAACATACATAGGCATTAGAATCCATTGTCTACTACATTGATGTGTACACCTCTGTATACAATTTCAATCGTATATTTATTTAAGGATTTAAAATAAACCAATAGCAAAAACTTTTCAGGAAAAAGTTGTAACATAATTCAAAATTAAAGCATAATTTTTGAGGAATATATTATAAAAATGCCAAAATTCAAAATGCACTTATATTACTTTATTTAAAATGAAGTATGTGATTAGTGCACCTAAACAAATACAGAAACATTGAAAGGGACTGAATTTAGATGCACTTATCTCAGATGAACATAAGTAAATTGCATCAAGTGTACTGATTTCTGATTAGAGTGGATCTGACTAATTACTTGAAATTTGCCTGTCTTGCAGATTGTAGATAGAGTTCATCTCTCCATGGCTCATTTTTATGACCATAAAGTGGCTTTCAGGACTATAGAAAATACCATTTTTGGTCATTCTGACCCTGTAATTTAAGCAGTCTCCATTCCCCACCCCCACCTCTCTCTTTCTCTGCCTTTCTCCCTCTGTCTCTCCCTCTCTCTCCTTCTTTCTCTCTGTCTCACACACACAGTAGGAAGTTTATTTCAGCATTAGTAATTCAGTAAACACTGGTGGAGCACCTACCTTGTGGATGCCTGTGTACCCTCAGAGATGCATTTCAGCCATAAACCAACAGAGATGTCTTCCCTGACCACAGGGCATAAAATAGCAACCTACCACAACATTGTCTGGCTCCCATTTCTCTGGTTTATTTTCTGCCATAACACTCATCACCCACTGAAATGAACCATATTTGTTTGGGTTTTATGCTTGTTTCCTAAGTCTCCCTTCTGGAATGTAAGCTCCAGGAAGACAGGAATGTGGTTGTCTTCTTTGCTGTATTCTCAGTGCCTAAAACAGAAAATAAATGACACAGTAGCTGCTAAACCAATATTGTTTGAGTAGGTGGAGGAGTAAATATTAAAATTACACCCTGGGGGGTGTAGCTCATTGGACTGAGTGCGGGCCTATGAACCAGAAGATCACAGTTCGATTCCCAGTCAGGGCACATGGTTGGGTTGTGGGCCAGTTCCTAGCAAGGGGACTCGTGAGAGGCTACCATACATTGATATTTCTCTTCCTCTCTCCTTCCCTTCATCTCTAAAGATAAATAAATAAAATAAAATGCAATACATTTAAAAATTTAGGAAAACCCAGACTCTGCCCTTAAGGAATGTAATGTCTGAAGAAAAACTAAACACAGGGGAATAGAAGGCTGCAGAATTAATCCATGACTTCTGCAGAACTTTGAGGCTCTTTGTGAGACTGGAAGTACCACTGCACTGGGGAATTGGGCCCTCATCCTGAATCGGCCACTACCCCCAAGACAAGTGTCTGCCTCTCCTTGCACTCAGGTTCCCCTGTGGGTCAGAAACAGAAAAGTGACTCTGAAATTCCTTCTGTCTCTAGCATGGGTATTCCTCTGATTTGTTCCTAGAAATCTTCAAGCTGCAGGGCTTCCCTTCCATTTATATGACAGCCAGGCTGAACAGACCTGGAATAGTGTCAGCTGGCAGGTAGGAGGCACACATGCTCCCTGAGTCCTGTGGGCCAGCCAGTGCCAAGCAGAGCTTACCATTGTACTCCCAGTCTACCTGCCCTTCCCAAGCTCCTCTCTCAGCAGCACACCTCACTTCTCTCCACTTTCTCTCCCCAGTCCCCCATCCAACTCTCCCCTGTTCCCAGCATCCTATTCACTGTCAGGCCCAAGGATCTTTAGAATCTGAGGAGTCCCTCTGGCCTCAGTGAGTTCATCCCCTCTGACATTACTCCAGCTCACTGCTCCCCTCTTCCCCTATGGCCTCCCTCCATTATTAAATGGTCTCCTAACTGGCTTCTCCATTTGTTGTAAATCCTCTAATATATCCCTCATGCCTCTGCCAAAATATTATCAGCCTCGCTCCCAGAACTTTCAGGGCCTCCTCTTAACTATGAAATAAAATGCCTTGGCATTTAAGGGAATGGAGAGTGGGAACAGGGCTGTAGAAATTTACAGAGGAGAAAAATGACTTCCAAATGTGGAGAGAGAGTGAACAGCTATAATCACAGGATGTCACTGGTCAAAAATGCATTAAGTGGAAGGAGGAAGGCATAAGGAAGACAGCTGACATGCTCAAACAAAGGTATGAATGGCATCTTAGCACTAGAAGAGAGTCCTCTGGTCTTGGAGTAATGCTTGAAAACCAGCAGAACTTTACTGTAGGACACAGAGAAGCCTGCAGAACAGATGGACAAGCATGCTGGAGACATGTAATGTGTTCCTGACCTCAGATCATTAGGACATTAGTGCTGAGAGTAAAGGCAAATTGAGTTACTGAGTTTGATCATAACGATCTACATTAAAGGCAAATATCTTCAGCAAGTGAGTGCTTAGACAACTTGCAGTACATTTACACAATAGAATACTAGGCAGCAAAAAGAAAGAAGGAACTCCTATCTCTTTGTGACAGCATGGGTGGTACTAGAGAATATTATGCTAGGTCAATTAAGCCATTTGGTGAAAGACAAATATGATATGATTTCACCTATAAAAGGAATCTAATGAACAAACTAAACCAATGAACAAAACAGAACCACAGGCATGGAACCATAGTACAGACTGACAGTGACCAGAGAGGAGGGAGAGGGGGATAATGGTGGAAGGAAGGGGAAGGGACTAGACAAAAATATGTGTGAATGACCCACTGACATGGACAACAGTGTGCTAAATAATTGACTGTGGAGGCTGGGGGTAGACTGGGCAGAGGAGGGCAAAGCGGGAGAAAGGGGACAAATCTAATAGAATAACAATAAAAAGTGATTAAATAAATACATGTTTAAAAATCAAATGTCTGTATTAAAGTTAATAATTATAAATTGGATACCAAAAAGTCTTCTAAAAGTAGCCTCTACAGGAAAAAAAAACATTCAAGTACCATTTCTAAGACAGAAAAGTATTTGTTGAGTTCCAAGTATATAAAACTCAAGTTATAAAAATATAATTTAGGATATCCTATGAAAAATAGATAGGCTCTAGGAAGCTGACAAAGTTAAGGAATTGATCTAAATGGCTGCCTTCGTGACTAGTTAAGAACAACAACAGCAACTGGACATCAACTCTCCATCTTTTCCCTTCAGCATGAAATACCTAACATGTAGCTTCTGGCTCCACTATTTACTTTCCATGACTTGGGGCAAATCACCCCTTCTTCTCAGTCTCATCTTTCTGCATGACCAGCCTTATTTCTGAACACCTCCCATCCCAGCTATAAACCTCTAGGAACTGATGATTCATGAAAGCAAACCCCTTACAGCTCTAATCATTAACCAAATGATTGGATATAGGGATATGAAAGGCAGAGTAGTTGACAGGCTTACCTTAACACCGAGATATCACTTGACAACCATGTCCAATTGTCATGTGAGTGATAAATGGTAAACCCAGTGACATTCACATAAGCAGAACCTGACCTATGGACTGCCTCTCATTTTCATCCTATTTGATCAGGTTTCACCTCTTTAGTTAAAGAAATAAAAACTCTCCCATAAATACAACTCAGAGATTCAATGAACTGATTTCATGACCTATATGGCATTAAGTTGTTGCCCTAGAAGAATCCTTCTCTAGATAACTTATACTCAGTTTATGTAGACTCTCCCATATGGATATAAGAAAGCTCAATGTACACACTTACAGCAACATTGTCCAGGTTTCCACAGGGAATCAACAGCTCTTCACTCAAGAGACTCAATTCCACCATGGCCTCTCCTGCCTCATTAGAAATGAAAGCAGTGAAAGATAGTAAATAAGCAGATCGAAGGGGGGAGAAAAGGGTGAGGGCGTGAGCAGAGGCAGGGTGATGTAGACAGAAGGTCTGATTGCATGGAGTAGACAGTTTTTGCAATGATAGGAAACACATTGAGGCAAGTAGACTGAAGTTACTTTGTGGAAAGCCTGAATGGCATTACCAAAATGTTCTATGTCTTCTAGTAGAAATGTAGAAACACTGAAAATTGCGGGGAAGGGGTGTCATTCAGGTGATTTTACAGTTGGAACTTTTTAATTTGGAAGTCAAAACATCTGAACTTGTTGTATGACCTCAAGTACATATGTAACTTCTTTGGCTCTCTTGCATTTCTGCTGAAATAAAGATAATGTTATTAATCTCACAGGGTATGTATAAGAATCAGAGGACTCAGAGTTCAGTCTATACTGACTTGAACAATCAGTGAGACCACCAGCTCAGTCCCAGCAGAATTCAGGGATGACTGAATGTTCAGGCATGGCTTTATGTGGAACCCAGATGATGTAACCAGGACCCGGATGGGTTTTCTTTCTCTGTTTCTCATCTCTGCTTTCCCAGAATAGGTGCCATTCTCCAGGAAGCTCTTGCTTCCTAGAGGCAGGCACTAGGGTTGCCAGAAACACTTAGGGATACATCCTCTCTAATCTGTGTGTTATGGGGAACACACTAGTTATCCTGCAGTAAACAAGATTCTCACTCACAAAAACCAATCCAAGGACTCCTGCCATATTGTTCACTGTTGTGAGATCACCTGTGAAAGCATACACCAGTCACTGTGGCTGTGACAAAGCTGGGAAATGCTGCTCACTATGTACTTTTCATGGTTTCTACTCCATAACTGGGGTTAGTATCAATCCCAGCTATGTATACCTAAAAGGGTTTAATGAAAAAAAATCCCCAAGAGATATGAAGGTACTGCAGGCAGGAGAATGATGCCAATGAATGATGACAAGTCAACACTCAAATGCCCCCACATGTATGTGAAAGCACACTGTCTCCATTAAATTATTGTATGATTACAAAGAGAAAGATGAAAGCTGAGACCCAACCAGAATTTATTAGTTTTTTTGGCAAGACAAATTGGAAGGATAGGTAGAGAGAGTGGAAAGGAAGAACAAAAAACAAAAGGTGCCCTAGCTGGTGTAGCTCAGTGGATTGAGCACGGGCCTGCGAACCAGGCAATCCTGGTTCAATTCCAATTCAGGGCACATGCCTGGGTTGCAGACCGGTTCCCTGCAGGCCAATTCCCAGCAGGGGGTGCACAAAAGGCAACCGTACCTTGTTGTTTCTCTCCGTCTATATTTCCCTTCCCCTCTAAAGATAAATAAACAAAATCTTAAAAAAAAAAAAAAAAAACAAGGTACTTCAGGGCGTATTGAAAGTCCTGGAGGACATGGCTGTGGTGGGTGAAGAGGAGAGGATTTCAAATCTTGGCAAAAGAAAGGACAGAGAATAAATAGAAATTAGGCCAAGTGAAGTTTATAAATGAATCATTTCTAGGACTTTGCACACTTTGGGGCTGGTTCCCAAGTCCTGCAGTCATGAGGAAAAGGGTATAAAAGACCCCAAGGGATGAATACTCACACATTCTACTAATGACTGGATATTCCTGGTTGACTCTCCTTTCACTGAACAGGCTGAGAGTCTGACCTTAAAGACATTGCTAAGAGCCCTGTATGAATGCCTTAGTCACCTTCTGGTATGGTAGAACACTCACTGGGATCTGGAAATAAGAAGGAAAGCAACAGATTAAGTCCCATCAGCA